>NW_026083284.1:0-47881 GCF_020184175.1 Aphis gossypii
CTGTTTAGACATCATCAATCATGATCACAATTATTTTGGCGTACAAGAACCCGTTGTCGATCATAATGGTATGTATACAATAAACACATTTTTGATTGTAAATAAATATATTAAATGTAAATCCTTCATCTCCTGAACTTATTGCAAGTATTAAACTATTAATTATTTTGATTATTTACCAACTATTGGAAGCAGGGTCATATTAAAGGGGTGGTCTGGGAGGGCAATAGTCTACCCTGGCTTATGTTAGGGGCGTCAAAATTTTTACGGCGATTCTAAAAAAGTAAAAATGTTTACAAATAAGCAATGGAAAATTATAACTAATAGTGAGTATATAATAAATGAATTGTGTAATACTGGTTCCCAATCAACAACTGCAACATTTTTTTGGGCGAAGTGAAAAATTGTTTTTTTGTTTTTAAAATGATCTCTTGTTTGTCTAAGTACTAAATTGGACACCACAAATCCATATAATTAGTTTGTGGCTTATACCACATAGGAGTATGCAATAGAAATATTATAGGTAGATATCTAATTATTTAACTTTTTCAAAGGTTACTCGGCAGATGTTAGTACATTTTTAAAATGGGTAGTTTATTTATATGATTGATATTGGTTACATATCACATTACTATTATAATTAATTGAAATGTGGCATATACATTTTTTACAAATATAATTTATGGGCGGAACAGCTAGTATAGAATATAATAATTGAATTTAGTCTTCTATAAAAGTTTGTTATATATTATAATTTACAATTATATTTAATTAATTATAAGACACTTATTTTTAATTTTGTGTGAATAATAATTATTGAGTAAAAATACTGAAATAAGAAAATATATCCAAAGCCAGTAGCGCAAAAATGTTGTTGCCAACAGCGACCACATCTTAAATACAGCCCCTGATTGTAAGTGTTTTTCTTTAATTAAACCACTGGTACAGAAGTTTTATAATACATTCACGATACGGATTCCGGATGGCCATTTAGTATGCTTCTTAGGTAACATGTTATTTTTAATTGTTAATATTAGAACCTCTGCTTCCGGTTGCCGTAGCAAGACCACAGTCCTACACTGTAGTTTTAGGCATTCAAAGAGGCACAGAAATTATAAGGGATAATCTTGGGTTCATGTACTATAAGAACAAAGTAACAGATACTAAAATGTGAGTATTAACTGTAAAATTTATTATTAAACAAAAGTATATTAAATTATAAACATACATTTTAGTTACTTGTCATGTTACGAAAAAAAATTGGAAGGACAGTGCCATGCAACTGCTCATATATCTTCGGACCGCAACGATAATAGGTTGACACTATCAAAACGCCATTTTCATGGTGTCAGGGAATTTGACCTCAATGTTCCACTGCTTCGACAAGAAATAACTAAAAGAGCATTAGAGAAAACTATAAATTCATATTCTCCACGGGGAATTTATATGCAAACAATTGCAAAGTTAGTACCTACCTATAAACTAGTTTATTGCTTATTTTGTAAGTTTTTACAAAAGGTATGCAACTATGCATAGGTGATGGTTAGTTTTGATATCCTTATTTACTTGTTTTTGATAATATGATGTATGAATTAGTTTTCCAGAGGCTGCAGAGAATTATACATTTCTACAGAGTGTAGAGAGGATGCGGCGTTTAAGACGAACGTTTTTCCCTCAGACACCACGAAACATGGCAAATTTGCACGATTTATTGATGGCTGCTGATAATGAGTGTTTTGCAATGACACTACAAAATCCCCCTAACAGGTTAAAGTATATTAATTATTTTCATTTATTAAACACAAAACATAAGAAAAGAATTAAAACAAACCATTTTAATAGGTTTTATCAAGGTCCATTGCTGGTAGAGGGAACCGTGAGTGGTGTCATTTTTTGTAATGTAGCCAATATAAATTTAATTGCACCAGATTTGAGAAATGTTGGTCACAGTAAATCAATAATGTATATGAATGTTATTTAATGAATTATTATTATGAATTTTTAGGTCCGAGTAGCAGGATGTGATGGAACATTTAAGACCGTTCCAAAATTTTTAGAAAATGACGCCTACCAGTTATTTTCTTTCCAAGTTGTATTCAAGGATGTTGTAAGTTTCAATATATCTGTGTAGTGTAGTAGGTAGTATATTAATTTATTATGACTAGCATAATAATTTAGTATGACTCAAATTAAGTAATAATAATAATAATATCCATATTATTTAAATTAATATTTTATTCCACTACTCACTGTTAAAACCTTATATAGTATATCCTGTTAATTCAACAAATACTAATTTATTTAATGACAATTATTTTATGGAAATAGAATATTGTTGAATATTGTTAATACTTACAATGACATAATATATTCTATAGAATAATGTAATACATTATCTTGTTCCAGAGCTTCCCTTTAGTTCATGCCCTTCTAATTGGAAAAACTCAACAAATTTATGTTGAGTTACTTCATTACATTAGAAATGTGCTTCCATTAAATTATGATCAGCTCACAATTATTACTGATTTTGAGCAAGGGCTAATCAATGCAGTAAATGTAGTTTTCCCAGAAAGTAAACACCAAGGGTGTTACTTTCATTACTGTCAAGTAAATAGCTAATATCTTCCACTGAACCTTTTAAAATTAATAGTATGTAATTAATAATAAATTAATTATGTTAGGCAGTAATCAGATATGCCAGAAACAAGAGGAACAACTTGTTTCAATTGTTCAAAGCTGACAATAATGCTGCTCGTGTGCTTCGAATGGTAATTTGTAAAAATTAATAAAAATTATTATAATGTATAATAACTAAAATTTGTCTATAAAATGAACTATAATTTTAAATATCATTCATTATTTTTAATTTAATCTTTAGACCTTACCCTAACCACATTAACAATACACAAATTATAGTAACTAATTAATATATTTTTATTTTGTTTTTACACTCAGATTTTAGCATTACCATATTTACCTGCTACACAAATTGGTGATTTTTTTCCTTCAATGGAGGATGGTTTTAATTGCATAGTTGAATATGTAAACCAATTCCCATATTTGGCATTACAATTAAACCAATTTATGTTCAATTACATTTGGGATTATTGGTTTATAACAATGGGACCAGCAGCTGTAACAGTATTCAACCAGGACATTAGGACTAACAACTATGTAGAGAGCTACCATGCTTCGTTGCTAAGGCTGATAAAGCCTCATCCCAAAGTTTGGGAGTTTCTAAGTATAATTTAATATTTTTTTAGATAATATGTTTGGTGTAGCAAATTGTTTTATAATATTTAATATTATATTAGTAATATTTATTTAAGTGACTAACAAAACCTAAGTAATTTATGTTTTTTTTTTCTTTTATAGAAAAGGAGAGAAAAGTTATACATTGATGAAGCTTGTAAATTATGTTGTTTCTAAATGTTGCATGATAAAATCCATGTTTAACTCTAACCAAAGCTATATGTTTGTGTCTCAGGTAAGTATATTATACACACCGAATACTGCAGATACAGGTAAGCACTATATAATATGTATGATGTATATGTTAACCACCAACACTTAAGTATCAGTGTTGAGAAAATTTTAGAAATGATCAATAAAGAATGAAAATATTTGGCTAGGTAACAGTTTTAAAATATAATAGTAGTATTATTTAATTTGACTAACAATGAGAAATTCTTAATTAATAATTTTTTATCATATATAGAAAATAAAAGAAAGAATAAATCTTTACTTGTAAACTTGTATATGTTGTTGTATCTAAAATATATTGCACAATACAATCTATGTTGAACTTCAATTAAAGCTTTATGTTAGTGTCTCAGGTAAGTATACAGGATCCTAGATAACCTTAGAAGCTTATATTATCTTAGTATCAATTAACAACTATAAATCATAATGTAGATATTATAATATAATAATATTATTAGTAGGTATTTCTAATAAATAACTTACCTTAATTTATTACAGTTCAGTTACAATTTCTGGAAAACCAGCAGTATATTGAATTTCGTCAGGCTAAGAACAATTTAAATGTAGGTGTACCATTCACCATATTACATTATACAACTCCTCGTGGATTTATTTACCTAAAACTAAAATATTGGTTATTTTATTTAGAGTATTAATATTTGTTTTATACAGATTCGAAATGGAGTACCAGCTAGAGCAAGAATTCAAAACTCTAATGCAATTAGGAACTTCCTTCAGGACCTTGCTACAGATAAAAGTCCTAATCGTGTATTCACATTTTTAAGGCGTGCTGGTCATCGAGTAGATGGGTATATAGCCCAAGAAATTGGGCCACATCCTGGTATGTTTTTCAGTTTTTGAATTGCCATTTTATTTCTATAAAAACATAAAAATAAACATGTATTTACTTACAGGCGAAGAAGAGCTTCTTTTATTAGAGGCTGTGCAATAAATGTAAAAATATTATGTTTGTAAATATTGTAAATTTGTAATATTTTGTATAGTTTGTAATTTGTATATATCTTAGGTATGTACAGTTTTGTAAAGTATTTGAGTAAAAATACTCAATAACTTACTAAAAAACGTACCAAACTTTATGAGATTTATATTTGGATGGTCAAAATTTACATAATATTGATTATTTGTTTGTGTACAGTAGGTAATTTACAAAAAAAAAAAAATATTAAGCTGATATATTAAAACTTGATGTTACCAGTTATTGCCATAATGCATTATATTATTTTTAACAATAGATTTTTTTGTGTAACTTTAAATATTGTCAATAATATTGTGTGTAGGTACCTATACAAATAATAATTGCACAATCACAAAATAAAATATATTAAACAACATAACAACATGCTACTTACCACAATCTACTCTGGAAATAAATTATTATTTGAATCTGATTTTTGAAAAATTGAAACTTGAAAGTTTGAAAATAATAAAATAATAAATTTTAAATGTTGGCCGTTGCCCGTTTGGCTTTTAGTTTTTACAGTTCAAACTTCAAACTTGAAATTCAAAACATAACCTCAAATATATATTTGAAATTCAATTGGTAACGTTCTTAAACCTGAACCCTGGTTAAAGTTAATACATTTTTATCAAAGTATTTAGTTGAAATAAGGAAAACACTACTTTCTTGAAGAGAATTATAATATAATATAATATAATATGCCAAAAAATACCAAGTTAGCTTTGAACTTCAGACTTCTTGTTGTACCGATTGTGTATAATAGTCTACAACTAAATTAACTCTTACACCTCTGCTTAGTGCTGTAGGTCACGGCACACAAAATTATGCAATAGGTACCTACCTATTTGTAATAGTTTATAACGTTAATTCTTATTGTATATGGCGCACAAAATAAACTTAAGACACGCTGTCTTACTCATGGTAGATTGGTAATAAATAATAATTAATTTATGACGTACGTATATTCATAGTAGGTACGTTAGTTTTCCGCAAAACTGATTTTGAGTGTGTGATCTCATTATTACACTTATAAAAGAAATAACTGCTAATGTGAATACACCTACTGCTAAATATATATACTTTGTTTTAATATTAAAATGTATAGGTAACTTGTTTTATATCATTTAAGATCAATTATAACACTTAAATACAAAATCTATATCTAAAATCTATTACTAAATAGGTAGGTACAGTTAACACTATAAATGAAAATGAAATATATATGAAATAGGTATATACGATATGTCATAGATGTATTGAACTATGTGGCTATGTCTACTGTCTACAGTTATAATATTGTAGAAAATTTTCTTGTTAGACAATTTAAATTGGTGTAGTGTAACTAGTGTAGTACATATAATAATTTTTGATTTAATTTAAATACAAATATGATCTCCAGTCTCCACGAATTTATATATCATTATAATAAAATATATCTGCAAACTTCACCATGCCCCCAAAAAACTTCCAGTCGAGCCTGGGCACTGCCGGTTTATTAATTTGAAAAAGTAAAATTTTTTTATCAAAAATTAGAATTTTTAAAAAGATTACACCAAATAATTTAATTATTTATTACTGGTCAATTTTTAAATGTTTACTTGTATAGCTAAGTATTGAAAATTTGATACAAGGTTCCACGTAACACAATGAATCTAATTTGATTAATTTGGAATTTATTTTATAGATTCCTACATTTTTTTTTTAATCATATAATTAAATAATTAATATTGTATAAAATATCCAAGACTGAGACTTCTCATCTCCGATCAGAATCGTTTTTCGTATACAATGATATTATATCATTGAATTCAAATTTAATACCATCCATACTTGTAAACTAGGTACTGTACAGCAGAGCGACATCCACTTACTGGCCCGCTTTTTTAAATTAATAATAATAATTTGTACATTTACGGTTTAGTCGTGTATGTTGGTTGATACCTAGGGCACTTAAATAACTTTAAAATAAAAAAACTACGTCAAAATGTTGAAAAGTTTTGAAGATACATATAAAAATACGTAATAAAAATGCGTTTGGTTTTGATAAATAAAAGTTAATTGTCAATGATTTAATAAATAAAAAAGTTAGAGTCTAACTGTTACACCCACTCTTTAAACTGTTGAAGTACACCAGATATACAGAAGCTAAAGGTAAATAATAATAAGATCGGATACATGTAAATATGTATAATAATATAACAAATAACAATATGTCAATATGTATAATTGATATGAATAACTATAGTGCTCTGAGGCGTAATATAAAACAACGACTATAAATTGTCTATCATCGTCCTACAGGCTACTAGTGCTACTACATAGAACGAATAGAACGAATATGCTATAGTATTACAAAATGTCTATTCAGCGTACTATTTCTGCTGTACTACAGTGTGAATAATTTTACTTATAACCAACATACTATAGGGTGTTTTGTTTACATTCAACATAAACTTTAAAGGGTTTTTTTCATCATTTTTGGTATTTTTTATATTATGATGTCGGCCTGTCACTTGCCACCGAAACACATTGTATATACATTTGTATATATTATTACCTATACAATATTATATGTCTATAAAGTATATTTAATATAAACGTAAAGCTGAGAACATAATGCTTATCTATTTTGCTCAATATACATGATTGTACAACATTTTATTGAAAAAGGTTTATTTTTTTTTATTTTTTTTTTTGGGGGGGAGGGGTGCACAAGTCCCCTGTGCACCCCCTTAGTTGCGCCAATGATTATGATACAAAAGGCAGTGTTTGGTTGTTATTGGATTCATGAATGATATAGTAAAATAAAATATTAATTAATATAGTAAATAAATAATTAAATAATTAATTGTTGCAGTTAATATGATATTTATAGACTTTTAGGTAGTTATGAATTATGACTTATGAACTTTTGTAGCGTAGTAATAAAGTTATCGTTACAATACGAAATTTCCATTGACTTTAAAAATTAGATCTTATGTAGTTGTATGAGCTCCAATTTTAAGCAAATGTAATTCATAAGTCATAACTAGACCGTCTTTGTAAAAAATACTTTTAAAAAATATTCAAGTACAGATACTAATTTTGAAAAGTATGTTAAATACATATGTTTAAGTAATTAAAAAGTATTTCAATATTTTTGCTCAAGTAATTTGTAAGATTATATCATAGCTGATCTGAGTCACAAAGATTGAATTTTGTTTTCCGATTTATATAGTTTTTGAAATACTAATACCTACGTTAAGTCGTTTAGAAATCCTAACTTCTTCAATATTGGTCTTATCGTCTTGAAATCTTCGAGGTTCAATTCAGTGACACCTCTAGATGAAATTTCTGTTCTAAAAAAACTCGCATCTCGATTTTAAGATGGAGAATTTTGCAAAACAAAATTTCCCGCCATTTTTTTTTTTGAAAAATTCAAAATTTGAACCCGACTTTTAGCCCCTTAATATTCGAGTTTAAAAACTTTTTAAAACTGAGATCTGTTGTAGGGACTCTTCTGATTCGATACTCGAAGGTTTCATGACGATACAACTTATATTGAATGATTTAGGTTTTTAGATATCTTTTTAAAATTCATATTATATCGAAATCCTAAATCATTCAATATAAGTCGTATCGTCGTGAAACCTTCGAGTATCGAAGCAGAAGAGTCCCTACAACAGATCTCAGTTTTAAAAAGTTTTAAAACTCGAATAGTAAGGGGCTAAAAGTCGGGTTCAAATTTTGAATTTTTCAAAAAAAAAAATTGGCGGGAAATTTTGTTTTGCAAAATTCTCCATCTTAAAATCGAGATGCGAGTTTTTTTAGAACAGAAATTTCATCTAGAGGTGTCACTGAATTGAACCTCGAAGATTTCAAGACGATAAGACCAATATTGAAGGAGCTAGTATTTCAAAATTGACCTCCAGCCTTTCCAATTTTGTATTGTTAGCTCAAATATATATATTATATTCTTAGAGTGAATTGACCTATTATTAAATAGGTTTTAATATTTTATTCTTATATACCTATCGATTTACATTTACATGAATAAAGAATGAGCTACACACCTACTAAATGAAAAATAAAGTTCAAAATAATTATTACTCAAAAGGTTAGAGATACGTTTACCATAAGGAAACATCAAGTATACACAAAATAACATAATTTGTTTTTCAACGTTTTGCTACTCCGATTACGAGCGAAATAATGGCCGTACGTACTTCAAACATCATAGACCCATTTTTAATTCTCGTACGCCAATAGACTAGTATCTCGAGGTTAGTAATGATGGCACCAAACCCCAAAATCCAAAATACATGTAACTTTGTTATTTTAGATTCTGAGTGTAGCGAAGAATGTATTGATTTTACTATGTTGTGTGTTTTTTTTAATTTTTACTTAAAATATATTTTAATATATTTTAATATACTTAAATTAATTTATGGACGTACCTATGCAAAGTCAAGACGTAACTAACGTCTTAAACTATGCCTTATGTGACACATAAATTGACTTTAATGCATACGTACATAAGACATACAAGTGTTAAGAATAGTTATTACAAAATAGTTATTTAAATAATTTGGAATTTTCCAACTACTACTCACTAATTGGTAATCTGGCTGATACTTTAAAAAGAAAATGGATGAATAACTTGTTTTTAACTGAGTTGAATTTGTAATTGTTTTTAAATTAGCTTTAAATTGCCAATGATCAACTCACCTTAAAGGCAATCTGATATATAGCGTCATAGTCTATACATAATCTAAAACGTTATGTACCTATGTTACTTTATCCACTGCAATAAAGAATTTTACCACCAAATAATAAACAGTTTATTGAGTCATTTCCATCTCTATTAATATTACCAAAAGGAAACTCTTCAGATAATAATATTAGGTAAGTTGTTGTATTTTTTTATTATTAAATTTGTTACTTTTTATTTAAATTAAAGTTATGGTTATTTATTGATCTTAATTTTTTGATTTAAATATTTTATATTATGATGTATTTGAATGAATTTGACTTTGCATCATGACCACTGTCCATTGATCTCACACATAATTAATTGTTATATACTATATTACTTAAAAGTGTAAAGTGCACTTTTCCTTTACTACATACAAGAATTTACTATTGTTCATTTTTCTTAAATTATTAAAAGGTAAACTCTAAAAGTCTAAAATAACAATTTAAATACCAAATGTCCTGGTTTACAGGTGTTCAGTGGACCATACGTCCATACTACCATTATGTCTATTTATTTTTTTTATCCACCCACGACCCCACAATTTTTGCATTTTGTGTAAGCCAAAATTATATATACAATATTTGTCATTATGTAGCTCGTTAAGTGTTAAATCGAAGATTTTTTTCTGATATCGAAATCGAATTGATCTCACTATCTTAGTAGTGTTCAGCCCAGGCCCTATTTTTTAGTGAACCCCGACACAAAGTGTGTAATCCGAAATTGAAAGTGTGCACTACGGATTCGAGAAGTGTCTACTAAGTTTATAAAATTATAACAGATCGGTAGTTACCTAATAATAATGTACCTACACTTAGATTAGGTAATAAAAAAGAATTATTACTAAAAAAAAAGGAAATTGACATTGTATTAATGTAATATTGCGTATAATAGTATAGTCATGGAAGTTTTATAGAGAGGGGTATGGGGGCTTTGCCCCTACGGCTCGGTAAAAAAATGTGTAGAACGAATTTTTATGAAAAATAGAGGCTGGTTCAGCCTTGGGATAACTTTTTTCATTTTTTGATTTCCTAAAGTGTTGGTATTCGACATTTTTGGTTTTTAAAACCCTTAGACCCTCATTGATATTTTAAAAATATCAATATTAAAACTGCAATTAATTCAAAAAAATTAAATAATATTACTAGAAATCGTGAGTAGGTACCTACTTATAAAATAGCTGTATTCTAAATTATAATATGAAATTAATATATAGTTAAAAGTATTAAAATATGAATATATTATTTTGACCAAATGATAAAAACCTAACTTCACCGATTAAAATCTAAGTAAACAGGGTTTTATTTTGTAGAAGACAAGATTTCTCGCATTTTTTGAAAAATCGCTAGGTATGAAACCGAATTTTTATTTTTTTTGTTCTTATCAGGTTCACTGTTATCAATTGTTATCAATATCGGGATATCATTAAATATAATAATTATCAAATAATATAATAATTATCATAACGGTAAAACAGCCTAACCCCACAAACATAAAAATTATTGTACAATATAATTTTTAGAAATGTAATGTTGGCAACACATTTTATGCCGCCGTCTTTCGACCCGGGTCCTTATCATTTTTCGGACAACTGCCCCCGACCCACCATTTGATTGGGGAGGCCACGGAGTTGTTTTAGTTTTTTCGATTTTCAATAATTTACAAACGTCTTTAAACAAATTTGATAAAAAAAAATAAATAAACAAATAAATAAATAAATAAATAAATCAGAAAAACGGCTACAAAGGTCTATTATACTATCACGTTCCTCGTTGTTAAGGTGTTCCGTTTTAATAGTTTCCTTAATTTTTCTAATTTTATTATCCGCGTATTTTTCTTGGTTAGCATAAAAACACAATCATTAAAAGGTTCCCACTTTAGATTACTCGTGGTTAATTGATCGATAATAAATGGTTGCTCCGATATATTTACTATATTACTTATAATTTTATCGCCTTTTACTGGACTGATACTATTAGCTATAATTACGTCCTCGTTAATCTCGTATTTTTTTATCGTAATAAATTCGTGTTTAATTTGTTCGTCCGCTCTAATTTGTAAAACGCAGTTACTTCGCGGTGGAATAATTAACGTGTTATTATCGATTTCTTTTTTTTCTGGTATTATTAATATTTCCTTATCTCAATCTAATACGACTTTGTTTAATTTCAAAAATGTTATGCCTATTATACCTGCTTCAGGTATTGGAAAATCATCGTATACAATATCGAATTTAACTGTAAAAAGTTGTTTGTTAATGTAAATTGGAATTACCACAGATCCTACTGTTTCTACTGGACTTGCATTAATACCCTTAATCTTTTTTTTATCTTTTTCATTCACGATTATGTGACCTTTTAAACTTGAAATTTTTATAATGTTCATTTCTGAACCACTATCAATTAAAAATTTAATTTCGTTTTTAACAAATTTATCCGAAAAACACGTAATATGCTCTTGTGTTATTGGTGTTATAATACGAACGTTACTTCCCGATTGTATTTCACTGATAGACCTATCGTGATTTTACTGACCATTTCTTTCGACGGTTTCATTTTGTTCGTTACGTTTTAATTTACGACACTCACTTATATCGTGATTCTTTTTTCTACAATATTTACAGAATTTACTAGAATATTCGCGTTTAAATTCGGTCTTTGGACTTTGTCCATTATTCGGATTTTTAAAAGTAGCTAGCTTATGTTCGCTTGTTCTACATTCATTAGCATAATGACCAAATTTCTCACAACGATGGCATTTAATCGCGATTTTATCTCTAGTGTTTTTTTTATCAACTTTATTATTTTTATAATTCGGTGTTTTGTTATACCCGTTTATGCTATTATAAAATTCTTTTGTTGTTTCCTCTTCCATTTCAATTAAAACGGCTTCTTCGAAACCTTGTATGTTACGCGCTTTTAATAATAAACCGATAGTTTGTGGGATACCCGCTATGAATACGCTTAGTGCATGAGCTCGCACTAATTGCGCTATTATTTCTGATTGTATTGCGTCCCTACCTACCGTTAACGCGTTCATTAATTCATGGGCTGTTTCTTCAATTCTAATAGAAAAATCTTTAACTGATTCCTTTGCGTTCTGACGCATTTGACTTAACTGTACTTGTAAGTAAGACACTGAATGTGTCGACCCAAAAACGGTTTTAAATAATTTTTTTAATTCATCCCAGGTAGTAATTTTTTTATACCTCACGGCCGATAATGCTTTACCCGTTAATTGCGCCAGTATCGCTTCTAATATATTAGGTTTAATAGTATCGGAAATATTATTAAAAATGAACTCGCATTTAGCCACGAAAGAAATTAAATCGGACTCTGTTCCTCCCGAAAAAGCAGGAACCAATGCGGTTGCCCCTTGTAAACTTAATTTTTCTGGATTAATCATTTTTATTTTAAATGTTTCCGGATTATATGATACTACTTGCCAATTTGTGGGATCTCTGTCAGACATACAATATACTATAACAATATATTATTCAAATGACTTACAGAGCTTGCATCTTTATCCGTGGATCGTTTGAAAAGTTGACTTCCGTCCTTCTGGAATTTGATTTCTGTCCTACCTGGACTAGACCGTTTGATTGAATTCTCTCTGTTCTCCTTCCTGTCGTGAACGTGGTTTCGTCGGTGGGTCTCAAAGTACTTATTTTTTGATTTGACTCAAAAAATTTTCGTTTGATGAAGTATGACCCCACACCTGACACCAAATTTTATGTAGTAACCAGTGATAGTTACTGCACGCTTCTTTTACGACGAATGCACGTTCCGTCGTAGGTTGGAGAGTTGAGGTATATAAGTTAACAATAAATTAATATGACAATTGATACGTTTATTAACTTGTTAAAACAATAAATGAAAAGGCTTTCGTTAGCGTAAGCACAAGTAATTAGCTACCGGAGAGCAAGTGACAACACTGACTTAGTCTAACTGACTCTTAACTAACTCTAATTAAATCTATGATGAGGACTCATATTTATATGGAACATGCCGTGATGGAGAATCGGATGATCTACGTCTATGAAGTGGCGTGATGTGTCTAATCCAATCAGGAAACGGCATTAGTGGTCCGACTCGGTGGCGTGATATAGTCATAGGCCACTGGACTTCGGAACTACGTTTTTATACTAAAAACGTCGGTTTACTACACTGGTTATAGATTATATATGTCATCAATAAAAAGAAATCAAAATGACGGTATAATGGTCTTTATTAGAGAGAACATTAAAATAGAAATGCATGAGTATAAGCATTACATGGCTAACATCTTAACACTGAACTTCAGAGTTAACAATAATCAATTAAATATTTTATGTATATACAGATCCCCATCAGGTGATGTAAATGAATTCTTGACTACGTTTGATAATATACTAAAAGCTGAAAGTAAAGTAAATGGATATGTTATGATAATAGGTGATTTGAATATTAATATTGTGGGAACGAAAGCAATTAATAATGAATATCTTGATATGTTATCTGGTTATGGGTTTAAGTCATTTATTAATGTGTATACAAGAACACCCATAACATGTAATCACTCTTGTATTGACCATATATTTGTTAAATATAATAACTACGATAAAAACAGAATAGAGGCGGGAGTTATACAAGTATATCTGATCATTATTCAATAGTATTGGCAATCGAATTAGATAACATACTATTAAATAATAATTGTATATATAAAATGGTTAATTATGAAAAGTTAAAAGTGATTTTAACAAAAGAAATCTGGACTGGTATATATGGCGTGGATGTTAATGAATGTTATAATAGTTTCATTGATAAAATTATTAGCGCAATAAATAAATCAACAACAAAAAAAACCTCGAATTTAAAACAAAAACATTTAAAGGAATGGATGTCAACGGGTTTGTTAAATTCGGTTCGCCATAAAAATTATTTATCTCTAAAAGTAAAAAAACATCCAAATAATAAAAAATTGCATTCTTACTATATAAAATACAAGCTGTCCCGACACGGCGTTGCCCGCGTATTAGTTGGTTTTTTTTGCATTTTCGTAGGCCATGTATTAGTGTTATTATGTATGAGAAAATTTAAAAGTAATAGGTAAAGTATCTAAATGTTGAAATTAAGTACAAACCAACATACAGGGTGCGGCATAAGTCGGTTCCCGCTGTTTTGTTATCGCAAAACTGCTTATCAATTTAGTATTCCTTGTCATCAGTTCGAGCATAACCAGTGATTTTTTGTAATTATTTAATAATATAAATAAAATCTATTATAT
Organism: Aphis gossypii; assembly: GCF_020184175.1. NCBI lineage: Eukaryota > Metazoa > Arthropoda > Insecta > Hemiptera > Aphididae > Aphis > Aphis gossypii. Next base: position 14,463 of record NW_026083284.1, read on the forward strand.
CTAATAATATAGTCGGGGAACCAACTTATGCCGCACCCTGTATATATTTTCTGAATTTACATTTTATTCATCTTATATTAAATTATTGTTTGTAATCAGTGACCTACTTACAAACTATCGTTCACTGTTCGCAAATATTCGAAAGATGTTGGTCCGGGAATATTCACCAGCAATAAACGCAAAAAGAAGCATTCACGTTGTTTAGGATGTACACTGTACAAAAAAAAGTCGTCCCAATATCTTAGCTTTAAATATGCCTGGGATCGATGTATGTGGTTTTCCTTGCTTACGGGGCTCCCACTTTTTCTCTATTTTATTCCATGTAAAATAGCGTGGAACATCGGTATATAATAATGTTTTTACAAATTGGCCAAATACATCAGATTTTTGACATAATGTAAAGAATTCAGTTAGTGTCATTTTCGGTGTCTCAAATGCTCTTTGGAGAATATTTTCTTCGGTAAAATATACTCGTTGACCGTTTTCAAGATGTACTGCAAGATGCTGGACAGAAGGTTCTCTTTCGTGTATTGGAAAACTGAAAATACGCCAGATAGCTTCGCTGCTGCTTATATAGCTACCCATCTGGTATCTTGCTATTTCGTCATTTTTGTTTATATTTTGTATTTCAAATACGGCCAAATCACTTCCTTTATTAACATATTTACAAATGTACTTAATTGATTTGACGGAACTGCAAAACTCGACATTAATATGAGCCTTATACGCTTTTGACAGCAATGGTGAGTACGGAACTACCCACCGATTATCAATTTCAACTTCATTTATAGAATTCGACTTTCGAATTGTAAATGTGTGACCACTATGCTCAGGGTCTCTGCGGCGATACAATGGATAACCATCGATATTCGTAATAGTATCATTGGTAAAGAGTTTCGGGAAACGTTTCTTACACCTTCCTTCTTCCATGCATGGTGATGCCATGTTAAAGGCACCGCATGGTCCGTGGATCATGTGACTGGTAACAATATCGAACAATTCTGAGTCAGTTAGTGGATCCGAAATTTCGGCAGAAATTATTTGGTCAATTTCTTCTGGACGGATTTTATCTTCAAGCCAAACCAAAATATGAGAATGAGGCAAACCTCGCTTTTGTCACTCAATAGAATACAGCCAGCAACGTGTGTTACCAAAAACTGAATATTTTACGATTAAATTAATTAAAGATTTTAACTTTTGTTTAAACACACGTGTAACGATATCGTGACGATGTATTGATTGTTGGCCTGGTAATAACAAACTTTTTATTTCTTCCCAATTTGGATTACACGTAAATGTAAAAAACAAATCAGGTCGACCGTAATGACGTACATAAGTCATCGCATCTTGTATGTATTCCTGCATGCTCCGTGGACTGCCGATGTAGCTTGAAGGTAAAATACATGCAGTTCCGATGTCATTGGCGTTTAAATTTTCATCGATGTTTCCGGTGATAGCATCTCGTAAATGGATGTATTCTTCTGATCTTAATTTAGCCTGGTTGTATCTAATATACCGTAAACGTTCACTTTCGATCTTAGCAAACATATCCACAACGTATTGATGGAATAGTTGACGATATCGAAGGATATAATTATCTTGATTAAGTCTAATCATCAATTGATGCTCGTAGTAGTTCATTGAACTAACTTTTTTATTTATTTCATTACCTAAAAAAAATGAGTTATTAATGGTTATAAAAATTAAGAATAAGAAATTAAAATCACCAAAATAATTTATTAAATAGTATATATTATTAAACGTACCATTGATTGGATCACGCTGTTTGATGTTGATGTGATATTCATCCTGCCCTTGCCAGAATATTAGGGGATACTGAAGTGAGTCATACGAACGATGAAGGTCTGTAATTATATGAACAGTGCTGTGTCGACGTATGATTTTGAGGTCGCTGTTGTTAACTGGATCACCAACCATAATAACAGCAACTTCATCTACGGTTGGCGCGTTGAACCTTCCAGCGTGTTCTCCTGAAGGTACTTTGTCGGCTTTGATGACAATTTGATAATTATCATTTCTTAATTGAGGCGATACTCTTTTAAATAATTGGATAAGTTGATTATAATTTTCAAAAAAGTTTTCCAAAGATTCCACAATTGCTCTCTCTTCTGCTTGTTCGATGAAATTATGCAGGCACCGAGTTGTTACGCGTTCCTCACAACTGCCCATAAAATAAATTTGGAGAAACTTTGGATCATCATTAGGCATTGGCATTAATGACCCAATCTTGTGGTACACTTGGCCTTGGATTTTGAACGTAGTTACAAAATTATTTCCATCAGATGTGAGGTCGCAAATTTTAGTTGCGCCAAGGACGTCATTTGGAAGCAAGAATTGAATTTGCGTGTCTTACGTAAAATTAATTTCGAATCGTCTGATTCGCCAGCAAGAAATGATTTTAAAGGTTCCGGTGGAATAGGAAGAGGTGCCAGTACAACTTTTCCAGATGCATAACACATACCAATCGTTTCATTGCGGAATTTAACGCTTGACAATATTGGCATATTTTATCCATTGCACCAATTATAATTTTAGTATCTGCAGAGTAATTGATATCTGGTGCATATTCGAACGCAAGGCGAACGAATGATGCACGTGTTAATACACGGTTGGTTTGTTGTCGCTCTCTGTCAAGTTCTCTAAATGTGGCTATGTGCCGTTCTCGCGCCGATCTTGTTCTCAATATATTTTGTCGTAGACGTTCATCACGCTGTTCTCGAGACTCTTGTCTGCGAATTTCTGCTGTTCTGATTTGTTGAGCTGCGTTTCTTGCTGCAATTTGTTCTTCCGATTCATGAGCTCTATTAGCACGCATACGTCGTGCATTTTTACTATACTGATTGTGTAGGTTATATTTCCGCGGCATTATACTAAATTTTAAAAAAATTAAAGAATATTCAATACTGAACACTGCACATAATAACACAATACCAAGTATTATGGTTAGTGTGTAGGTAAAGTAAAATACGAAAACACTAAACCGATACAAATTAAACTGTATAAATAAAAATAACAAACAAAACTCCTAACGACGCGATTAACTCGATAATGACTGACTCGGTCAGATGGTTACCAAATGTTATCAAAATCCGTAATTCATTATATTATTTTATATATTACCATAGCAACCACAAATAAATAAATATTATTCTCAAATCTTATAACCCCCATAGCAACCATTTATAAACAAAAATTTCTATCGTAAATCTCAATATTCCTGTTTGAGCACATATTATTAATAATACATATTGAAAAAAAACTATTCTATATTTTAAGTTGGACCATATTATAAATGGTTACCAAATTTTATCAAAATCCGTTCAGTAGTTTCGGAGTTTATCGCGAACATACATCGTGACACGGAATCTATATACATATAGGAGACCGCCCCGATTCACTCATCAACGCCCAGACTAAACCGCTGGTATAGGGACTTCAATTTTGTACAGAGGTTCCTTAAGCAACGTATAGGCGTACTAAGAAAGGATTTTTCAAAATTCGCATTTTAAAGGGTTGCTAAAACGGGGATTTTGTGATTTACGATGGAATTTTTGTTTATAAATAGTTGCTATAACAACCTGATTTATGTGTTGATACATTTACATTTAGTCATTCTTGTCCCAAGTGGAAGAATAACCAATGTAGTATTATATAAAGAGATGCTTCAATAATAATATAAAAATATAATAATATTCACGGCCTATAAATATATATGTTATCAATAAATTGAATAAATGTACTAGTGCTATGTTTATACCAAAACATACGCACACACACACAAAATTAAATTATGAATTCGACGTAATATTAGCACTATCAATACAATTAAATTAAAAACTAACACACGGCATACGAAAATGCAAAAAAAGAAAGTAACACACGGGCAACGCCGTGTCGGGTCAGCTAGTTTTTATATAAATAGATAAAAATAACTTTACAAAAATTTTAAGAACCGCCAAAATTAATTTTTATAAAAAAAAAATTTAATGATATTTCTTATAGTCCAAAATTAACTTGGAAAATGATAAAAGAGATAAAAAAAAAAAAAAAAAAATGAAGACAAATTAGAACTAATACGGCATAATGATGAAAATATATATTTATCAAAGGATCTAATCAGATTTCAAACGTGTTTAATAACTTTTTTATTAATATTGGTAGCAATCTAGCATCTAAAATTAAACAATCAAATTTAAATTATGAGGAAAAAAATACTAGTGAATCATTTGATGTTTATTTTAAAGAATTAATAAATGATCATGAAATTCTAAAAATCATTTCCAATCTTAAAGATTAAACTAGCCCATCTTGTTGGACATGGTACTTTTAGGAACATAAAATGTTTTGTTCTTTATTAATATTCTCTAAGCAACCTTTGAGTATCTGCAAACGATTAATTGATTTTACAATTGATAAACTATCTGATTTTAATTTAACTAATGACTCAAAGCTTACAATATCATTGAACAGTAGGTTTATAGAATGTGCTAAACAATTAAGAGGAACTAAATGAGGACACAAATTTTTAAGCAACATGAAGCTTTTTTGAATATTTGAAGCATTATCACCAATTAAAGTAACAAATTTCATGGGATTGAACTCAATTAACACTTTGTTGAGTTCATCTGATATGTATTCCACTGTATGTCGATTTTGACCAGTTGCGACACTTTTAACAAAAACTGGACGTGGTGTTGACAGTATAAAATTCATAATTCCATTATTTCTAATATTGGTCCAACCATCACATTGTAGATGTAGATGTGGGGCAGACAAAACAATTTCAGATACCTTTTTTTTCATTTGACTATATTGACTTTCTAATAAGATAGATGACAATGCGCTCCGAGTTGGTATTTTATATACTGGACGACAAGTTGCAAAAACTTTTTGCCATAGTGAATGTTCCAACATACTTAATGGAGCACCAGTGACATAAATAGCATTTGCTATGTGTTTATCAAGGTCATCCTTTAAAATATAGAAACCACTAATTAGTTATTACTTAATAAAACCTATTTTATAAAAATAAGTTGTTTAAAATTATTAGGAATTTACCTTTTGAGACTTAGTCATTGAGTCAAAATAATGCTCAAATTTTTGGGACTTGATAATGGCTGATGAACATTGTGAAAGTACAGTTGATCTTCCAGAATCATTTATCGTTCTAGCTAAACCAAATACACTGTTATTATCATCAGTATCATCTAGATCCAATACATATTTTTGAACTCTTCCTACTGAACTAGCTGTAGAAGTTGATTCTAGATTTTGATTAAGATCACTACTTACCAAGTCTGAAATGGAAATTATTAAAATATTTTAAAATATAATTTAAAAAAATATTACATTGCATAAAATGAAAATAGTGAATACCAACCTTCATTTCCATCATCATTTATTAAATTTTTAGACTTTGAACTACTTAGCTTCTTTTTCATTATATGCTTTCTCAAATATTTGGTTCTAATATTAGCTGGACACTTGATGCACTTAGATATATGAAACTCCATTTTGGTTGCGTTAATAAAATTATAAAAAACATTGCAATAAATACACTGGGTCCCAGAACGGCCGTTGATTGTGCGTTTTATAAATTGATTTGATTTGATGAAGACAATACCAAAAACATTTTCAGAATTGCATATTTTATAGCGAAGAACCAGAGACCTTTTACAGATATGCCTAAGCTTTACATCAAATTAATGGACTACATATGGGCCGTATCCTTCAAAAAAACAAAACCTGTGGTAATATAATTGATCATATAAGCTTAAAAATGAGAAAAAAGTTGTGTAATGAGATCGTTTTAAACAAAAGAAAACTCTGTATAATTGTAGATGAGTCTATTACCTTAAGCCATAAAACAATGCTAGTAATTTGTCTGAGGGCAGCAATAGCTAGTGATGAAGAAGTAATTACATTTTTTTTCGATATTGTAGAATTAAAAAATACAACTGCTGAAATTATATACACTAATATAATAAATAATTTATCGAAATATGGCTTAACCATGATTATTTAAAACACAACCTGGTGGCATTTGTTAGTGATGGTGCGTCGAATATGTTGGGGAGGATATCAGGAGTTGGTATTAAATTACAAAGTTTGTAGACTAATATTATTGTTTGGCATTGTTGCAATCATAGATTGGAATTGGCGGTGTCCGACACCCTTAAAGAAGTGCAAGGAATAAATCATTTTCAACTTTTTATAGAAAAACTGTATGCATTATACCACCAATCCCCTAAAAATATGAATGAGTTAAGTTTGTGCTGAATCATTAGAAGAAAAACTGTTGGTAATTGGAAAAATATTTACGATCAGGTGGGTTGCTTCAAGTGAACAAAGGTTAAAAGCTGTTTGGAACAATTACTCTGCACTATATCAACATTTTTTAAAAGCATCATTTGACTGCCATAGAGACTCAAAAGAAAAGGTCAAGTATATTGGATTGAAAAGAATGTTGGGTTCAGTTGAGTTTGTTCATAACTTAGGTACATAACAATCAAAATAATAATAATATTATACAACAATTTTAATTACTGTTTCCATTATGTACATAGATGTTATGCATGATGGATTATCTGAATTGGCTACATTATCTTTGCAGCTTCAAAATAGAAGTATTTCACTTTGGAATGCCAATACTTGCATTGAGCGTACAATTCGCGTACTTAATTCAATGGCCAATCAACCTGGACCAAGATCTGAAGAAGCTAGTCACGCTTGTGTAAATTTAATTTTTAAAGATGTTCCATTGATAAATTATGCTAAGATACCAAAAATAAACTCTGGGCAGTTTTTTAGAAGTCTTTCAAATAATATGCACTCTAGACTTTTCACATTTCAGGCGTCAAATACCGCAAGTTCCGGCAATACTTTCAAAAACAAATACGAAGATCTCCTCAAAGACATGGAAGTTCTTGAACCTAAATCTTGGCCCGATAATTGTGATATTCAATTTGGAGATAAAAATATTAGAAGACTGACAGCTACATTTCAAGTCGATGAAAGATCTACTGTACAAGGTTTTCGAGAATATAAAGACACTAGAGTTATATCATCAATATCACCTTTAAACCCATTATTAGTGGCCATCAAAACAATTGCAATTTCATCATCTGAGTGTGAAAGGACATTCAGTGCTATGAATAACACTGTTACATTTGAAAGAAATAAACTAACTACACAACACATATCTTCACTCCTCTTCATACAATGTGTTGGTCCTCCAGTAATAGCTTTTAATCCAGCCAACTATGTAAAGTCATGGATCCTCAATGGAAGAAGATATGCGAATGAGTTGTGCTGTCCAAAAAGACAACTAAAAAATTGTGATAATTATTCTCAACTATGGAATCTTTTAAATGAAGATGTATAATTAATAATTATAGAAATAATAATAATAATTTTATACACTACATATAAAAATTTGTCGTTGTATTCAGTGGCGTAGAAAGGAGGCGGGGGCTTGTCAATTTTTTGATTTTAGGGACGCTACATTTTTAAAAGTAGCTAGAGTACTTCTACTCGAAATTATTCTAAGTGTTTTTATTTAAATTATTCTAAGTCCATTAATTAATTAATTAAACTTGTGAAAAATATTCTAAGTCCAGGAGACATAAAATATTAAACTGGGTGACGTGAAGTGCTTGCTCTAACTCTGGTGGATCACGTCTAAAATGTGCCTAATCTGGAACCCCTTATATATCGTCCAGAAGCCCCCCCGGTACCTTCAGGTCCCTGCTGGTCATCTGCACCTGCATCCGCTTCTTCCCACGCCTCTGCATTATCTCTGCGGTGTTGTGCGTCAATCATATATCGATGATTTCCTGTGAAATCGCAAGCGCGCGTATGATGATGTCACGTGTGACCATGAACGATCCCGCTATACGGTGTGTGATAATATATTATGTTATTACGGATGCGGGGCCAGTATTTCCAAGAGAAGTTGCTTGCTCCGCTGCTTCTAATTTATAAGCGTTATAGGCCTACAGCGCCTTTCGCCTATTAATTTAACTATGGTTTTGAGTGGTTTTTTCCCTTCACTTTTAGGCATACAATTATCGACAATTACTGGTCTTTATCTACCACGAACCCGTCCATGAGTTCTAGGAATACTTCCCAATTTGGATTTGGTCATTATTATCTACGTTTTAGTACCTTTGTATATTATATTTAATGTATGAGACATCAGAGCACGTTGCAATAATTACAATCTAATCATAATTTTGTACAATAAATAATTTTGTTGAGTGAAATAGCGGTGAAAACTACATAGTGGGAAGGTACTCAGTAGTACCACCCGACAGGTCAAGCCAGCAAGTCTCTAGGCCAAGAGCGTTTCAATCTTCTTTGAGGATTGTCAGGGATTGCACGGGAAGAAAGTCTTTTTATTAATGGATTAGTGTGATGGGTTAGTTTTGAGTGAAATGAGAGGAAGCGTGATTTAGTCAGATGTGAAAGTGTAGGTACTTTTAAGTCTTTGTGAAGATTGGCGTTTTTTATATACCAAGGGGCAGAAACGATTTGACGGAGACATATTGATTGGAAGGCTTGTATAGTTCGCAGGTTTGAGGGTTTCGCGGAGCCCCATATCTAGGCTTATGTATGTCCATGCAGGTCTTAAAATAGCTTTGTAGATTAACAATTTATTACTGATGTTTAGTTTGGAGCGGAGAAGTGGACGGAGCAAGTGAAGTCTAGAGTTTACAGATTTCCTTTTGTTTTTGAGGTGTTGAGCCCAGGTGAGTCGTTTATCAAACGTTAGGTCCAGGTATTTGACTACAGGGGTTGTTGGAATTAAGTTATTATTGAATGAAACTGGAGGGCAGTCTCCAGGTCTTAGTGAAAAGGTAATAAAGGAGGATTTGGAGTCATTTACTTTTATTTTCCATTTTTTTGACCAGATCTGGATCATGTTTAGATGATTTTGTAACCTATTAGACACAGTTTGAGGGTTGTCATTTGAGGCCAGGATTATTGTATCGTCGGCGTATGTGCTTATGATGTATGTAAGGTTTTCGGAATGTCATGTGCAAATATGGTGTAAAGAAAAGGCGCTATGTCGCTTTCTTGGGGGACGCCAGCCAAGATAGGAAAGTTAACCGAGTAGCTGTAGTTACTCTAACTGAGAAGGTTCGATTTTCAAGATAAGACTTGATAATAAGGTAATATGGAGCAGTAAGAAATTTTTTAAGTTTATAGAGTAGGCCATCATGCCATACTCTGTCGAAGGCTTGGGCCACGTCTAGCAGGACGGCAGCACAATAGTGCTTGGATTCCATACTAGTAGATATTAAGTCAACAGTACGAAGGAGTTGGTGGGTGGTTGAGTGTTTAGCCCAGAACCCAAATCAAATTGGTGATGTGGAATAATGTTAGCTTTGTCTGACAGTGGGAGAAGTCTTTTTAGAAGTATTTTTTCAAACATTTTTGAGAAAGTGGGAAGGAGGCTTATTGGTCTATAAGAGGTGGGAAGTTGTGGAGGTTTGTCGGGCTTAGAGATAAGAATTATATTTGAATGTTTCCAGATACTATGGAAGTAAGATAGGCGAAGTAATGAGTTGAATATGAGGGTGAGAAAGAGGACAGCTTTATTAGGGAGATTTTTGACTATGAAGTTACTGATCAAGTCGTGGCCTGGGGCTTTTCTAGTTGGAAGTTTTTTTATAATGTGCATAACTTCGCCTGGGCTAGTGTGCTTAGCAGGGAGAGCCATAGGAAGGGGGGAATTTAGTGATTGCTCAATACGTGTGAGTTGGTTTGGTTTGGACTAATGTCATGAGGCTTAAAAACATTAGCGAGGTGGGATGCAAAAACGTTTGTTTTTTCGGTGTCTGAGGTGGCCCATGTATTGTCGGAATTGCGAATTGGGGGATGTGGCTGCTTGTGATTTAATAATTTTTTGTAGCCTTCCACAATGACGAATCTTTGGTTGAGAGGTTTTGAATGTAGGAGTGATAACTTTCATTTTTGTGATTTTGGAAAGCTCTGGTTAGCTTGTTTTTTAAGTAATTAAGTCTGGCTTTGTCTATGGGATATTTGAATCTTTGCCATTGAGCTCTAGCTCTACGCTTTTCGGCTATTAAACTTTGTATGTGAGCAGGAATTTTCGAGTTTTTTATGGGATGGAGGTTGTATTCTGAGGAGGCCATGGCAGCATCTTGGATTGTGGTGGTTAAAAATTGAACGACTTGGTCTATTTCAAGAGTAGTTTTTAATGAGAGTTTAAGGCTAATTTTGTCAGAGACTATGTTTCTAAATTTAGTCCAATTGGATCTTCCAGGGGTGAGAGATGGTCTAGTTAATTTAATAAGCATGGCTCCGAGCTCCATAAGAATCGGGGTGTGATCAGATGAGAGATCGTCTAGGTTTGTTACATTTGTATTGAGATGATTTGGGATTTTTGCGATGAATATGTCGAGGATATCGGGTAGTCTATTACTATGAGAAGGCCAGTAAGTAGGACCAGGGGGGATAGTACTGAGTAATTTTTTGAAGTTAGGACATAATTGAGTGTTCGACCTCTTGTACAAGCTTATCTATTTCCCCAGGTGGGGTGTTTAGAGTTAAGATCACCTCCTGCTGTAAATTGTTGCCCTAGGCTGGAAAAGTAGTTTTTAAAATTTTCAGTAGTTATTTTTGCACTTGGGGGACAGTATATGGAAGATATAGTAATTGAATTATGGTTTTCAATGTTGATTGATATATTAGTGGCTTGAAGATAGTTTTCAGAGTAGGGGGTTAGTGGGTGATGGGATAAGTTGTTTTTTATATAAATGGCAGATCCAGCATGAGTTGAACCGTCAGGGTGGCAAGCGTGGTAAACTTGATATCCAGGTATTATTACAAAAGATTTTGGAGTGAAGTGGGTCTCGGAGATTAACGCGATGTCTATATTTTTTTCTTCGAGTGTTAATTGAAATTCGTTTTTATGATTTTGCAGTCCGTTTGCATTCCATGATAGTATTGACAGGGCGAGACAAAGGCTAGTATTGGGTATCATTATTAGTGATAAGTTTATTAATGAATAATGGTACTTAAAACACACATGTTAACATATCATTATTATTAAGTTAACCTATTTGCTGCACAAAGGTATCCGGATATTTCACCGCAATTAACTCACCGCGCGACTATTCACCGCCAACATTTCACCGCATTTACAACTCACCGCGTGCACAATTTACCGCGCGTACAATTCATTACAGTTGAAAAATGTTTAAACACAGTATCTTAAAACCAATTTTTCAGTCTATAACTATATTTTAAATTACGACATTGCATTTTTGACTTGATGAGTTATCTTACTGATACAAATTGATAATTCATAATAATAATATCGATAATAATAACTTAAATTCTAAATTTAAAAATTACCAGATTGGCATGCATGTTATACGATTAAATACGTTACTGATTATTGAATTATTGTATCGGCATCGTCCAGTACGTGTATCGACGTTTACGAGAGTGTTACAATTTTTAGTTATGGATAATATTTCGTATATAAAAAGTGAACGGGGTAAAAATAAATTTATATTAAAAGGGTATATTTATATATTTGAAAAACAAGGTTTAAATAAATTAATATGGAAGTGCGAAAATTATCAGAAGATAAAATGTAAAGGACGTTTACATGTTTGTAATGAGGAAGTTGTTAAAGAATTTAAACACAATCATGTTCCGGACTGTGTAAAAGTTGAAGTATGCAAAGCAATCAATGAATTAAAAGAAAAAGCTATCGAACGACCCGATTTAAGAACACGTGCAGTTTTAGGTTCAATTTCGACATCTGTAAGTTCACTTATTTAAAATACTTATTTTATTAATTGTAAAACTATTGTATTTTATAATATTATAAATCTTGTAGTTGACTACTTCAGCAACAGCGCATTTACCTAAATTAAGTTCTCTTAAACGAACAATTCGGCGGATAAGAAATGAGGAAGATACTTCACCACCAAACCCAAAATCACTCAGTGATTTAATGATTCCCCAAAAGTACCAATTGACGAACGATAAACAACCATTTTTGTTGTATGATAGTGGTCCAGGAGAAGACCGAATACTTTTATTTTCGACCGAACGAAATTTACGTCTTATGGAAAACTGTAAATATTGGTATGCTGACGGAACATTTTCGACATCGCCTTCATTGTTTACTCAAATATATACGGTAACTAATTTAAATTATTTTTAATTCAAGTATATTTTAAATAAAAGGCTATGATGAACACTAATAAAAATTTTTTAAAAAAATGCACTAAAAAACTTTAAACGTGTTATTAAATTCGATAAAAACACAATTTAGTGTATATATAATAATTTTATAATAATATAATCCCAACAAAACATTTATGTAAAATGATAGCCAAGTTCAATTAAATAATATGCTTTGGTTGTTGATTTCAACGACAAAAGAAGTGAGATCTAAATGGATGCCAACTTCAATGGTCAGTCCTTAAATTTATTTATAACAACATAAAATATAATTTCTTCTTATCACTTAGGATAATGTTTTGAAGCCTTAGGTCTGACTTGGCTAGTTGTCATATACGAATTATTATTAAGTACCAACCAAAACAGTCATGGAAGAGCACTGTGTTCGATAGCTAGTTTCTACCAGCAAGCCAAATTTTTAGAAGGATAAAAAAGAACTTACAACTTTAGAACTTGCGAAGGCTATAACATAATTCGTATATGGAAACTAGCCAAGTCAGTCCTTAGGCTTCAAAACATTATCCTAAGTGATAAGAAGAAATTATATTTTATGTTGTTATAAATAAATTTCAGGACTGACCATTGAAGTTGGCATCCATTTAGATCTCACTTCTTTTGTCGTTGAAGTCAACAACCAAAGCATATTATTTAATTGAACTTGGCTATCATTTTACGTATATGTTTTGTTGGGATATCATTACTTTTTTGTAAGTAAATTATTAATAGCTATTAAATCATATTAAAATAATTTCCAAATGGTTTTTAATAAACTATTGTATTTTCCTACATGTACGGGTTATAGTTTTTTTTTTGTGTTTTATTTATATTATCCTACGTTTACGGGTTATAATTTTTTGTTTGTGTGTTTTTATTTATATTTTCCTATGTTTACGGGTTATAATTTTTTGTTTGTGTGTCATTATTTATATTTTCCTGAACTTTTAAAATGTTTGGGTAAATTGCCCATTCAGTATCTGGAATTTTTTTTTATGCGTTTTCTACTTATACTTAATTTGGCCAAGTCGGGGCGGTATAGCGTGCGCAGGTGGTTGTACTCTACAATAGAGCTTTCTTGTGCCTTGATTTGACAATATCGACACATATTCGGCTGTACGTAGGTTAGCGGAACAATTTAAGTCAACACTACATTAAATTAGAGGCAATTAATTAATTAATTGAAAAATAAAACATCATAGATAATTAATTTCAAAATTATAATAAAATCAATTGATAAAAAATTAAAAATTAAAAATTAAAAAATTTTAAATTAAAAATCTTCCAGTTTCTGATTTTTTCCTTTGTATTAACCTAACTACCTATCTGTATGCCAAATTTGAACTTTCTAGGTCATCTGGAACTGGGTTAGAATTATGATCTATAGGTAAGTCAGTCAGTGATAAAAATGACGATTTTGGGACGTTAATATCTAAATAACGGTTTGAGGCATATTTATGAAATTTGGAAAACATTACGTATGTATCTCGTAAGTCTCAATATATGAGCCAAATTTGACATGTTTATGTGGAATAGTTTTTGAGTTATGAGGGAGTCAAAAGTGGCTCCAAATGGTTCGTGTAATATTACACACGGTGCTGCTCGCTAGTTCTGTAGCTAGAACTTGGCTTGACACGCTACCGCGTGTCTAGATATTGTTATAACTTAAAACTTATAAAAAATTCGAATCTAAAACGAATCTATGAGTGACCTACTTATAATCGGAAATCAATTAGTTTTGTAACCTATCGTAATGTTAATATTCGCGCCCAGAGATAGGGACATGCACCTATCTCCTCAACCACCCGCCTAGCCAGCCTACAATATAGGTCAACGGCCTATATTTTTCACCGGCCGTAGCCCGTATCTATTATCTTATTATATTATTATATTATTACTATTATATTATTATGCTCCCGGCCCGTACTTATCGAGATTATTTGATAGAAATTACGTATATCCGTACAGATAGATACAATCAGCCGGTCTTCGTAAAATAACTAATTTACAAGACAAAACGAAACGTTTAAAACAAATTTACATTTAATGTATATTTTTAAAAATTTTATAATTCCAAGCAACAAATATATACCTATAAAAATGACCTAAAAATGAATAGATTATAATTTATAATCTATTCATTAAACGTGATTGTTTTTATCATAGTTTATATTTTATAAGTACCTATACAAGTATAAAATATTTTTTTTTCTAACTAAATGTGTAAATTAATATATAATTTTACAGATACATGGTGTACAGTACAGTAATGTTTTCCCATCGGTGTTTGCATTATTACCAAATAAAATGGAATCTACATACTGTCGTCTATTCGAAGCATTGAAATCAATAAAACCGGCATTGAATCCGGATACAATTATGATTGATTTCGAGAAAGCTGCCATGAATGCCATTTCAAAAAAATTTCCAGTTACAAAAATTCGAGGCTGTTTTTTTCATTTTACTCAGTCTGTTTGGAGACACGTTCAACAAGCTGGACTTCAACAACGGTACACTAAAGATTCAGAATTCGCTCTTCAAATAAGAATGATGACCGCCCTTAGTTTTGTACCTGTAGCTGATGTTGAACAGGCTTTTAATGATTTGATGGATACTAGTTACTACACAGCACACGAAAAACTTTTAACTCCAATGGTTAATTATTTTGAAGACACGTGGATTGGTCGAATAGGTTGGTAGGAATAGAAGAAAGCCAGCCTTATTCCCGATCAATTTGTGGAACTGTTATGCTTATTTAGAAGAAAACATTCCAAGAACAAATAATTCTGTCGAAGGTTGGCATAATAGTTTTTCATCCACATTAAATGTAATTCATCCATGTATTTGGAAGTGTATTGAGGCATTTAAAAAAGAAGAATCTTTAAATAAAATCCACGTTGAACAATTAATAGCTGGGTATTCTATCGGTGTTAAAAGAAAATACAAAGACTTTGCTGAAAGGTTAAAAAATGTGTGTGATGACTATAATAATAGAATAACAGAAGATTATTTAAGAGGCATAGCCCATAATTTTCAGTTAAATGTTTGATTATTGAGTATTTATTTTTTGTATTATTATTTATTGTAATATAATTTTTTTTTTGACTGACAGTATATAAATGTATTTGTATGAACTATTTTTTAATTTTTAATTGAATGTAATAAACTTTACTATATTATTTTTTTTTTGGAAAGTATAATATAAATGTATTAATTGTATTAATTAATTTTTAATTTTTAATTGAATGAACAATAATTATTATACTATTATGTTAGTAAATAATATACATTTTACTATATCCACGACAAATTGTAGCCGCAGTGAATTGTACATGCGGTGAATTGTAAATACGGTGAATTGTAAATACGGTGAAATGTTAACGGTGAATAGTCACACGGTGAATTATCACGCGGTGAATTATCCGCGATCCCTGCACTAATACCTAGAGGTGGGCAAAATACATCGATTTTTTAAAAACATCGATGTTTTTGATCGATACATCGGTAGTCGTCATCGATGCTTTTATTTCAATATATCGAGAAAAAACCCGATTTTTATCCTGATGTCCGATGTTTTTTTTTTTTTCTTTAAAAACGTATTTATTTAAAAAATTTTAATTATATTCTTAGATTGACGATAATATTATTTGATATTATTCACTTTGACACATACTTTTAAATAATAGATAGTATTATTGAATAAATACATATTATTATTAGCTATGCGCATATGCGTAATACTATGACTTTTAGAATTTCAATTAATAAATACCTGGAACACACGACTGTAATAGATCACTATTGAATTCTTATAACCGGGTGCGGGTCCATTTATATACTATATAGGAACCTGAAGATTATTGTCCCTTTAATCTTTATTGACTCTTTTATCTCTACTGAAATACCAAGAAATAAGAATACCTAAGAATATTCTATTAATATATAATTTGATATCGTACTATCGTAGTTCATGCAACGTGCGTTGTGCACTTATGCGTCGCTCAGTTATCGTTTGTATTAAATAACGTTTAGTATTCGTGATTTCTGTGTGAACTGTTTCTGGTTTCAAATACTTTTCAGTTTTCTCTTTTTCTTCAAGCATCAGAGAACACAGTACAATTTGTTACTACTTATTTGTTATTTTAACAACTTAAGTATAATACCCAAAGGTAAGTAAATAAATAAAAAAAAAAAAATAATAGAGTTAGTTTAAACTTTAAAGTAAATGAGCAAAAGTTATTATATTAATTGTTGTATTGCAGGGGTTTACCACAAGATAGTTAGTGCAGATAGTTAGTTTTTTTTTCTTTATATTGGAGTACAAATACAGGGGCCCTATAACATTTTTCACATCAGGCCCCCACAAAACCTACAATGACTAGTAGAACTAGCAATGTGTGGAAGTTTTTCATTAAAGACAGTGATAAAACTGCAACATGTTCAATATGCCAAAAAAAGATAAAAACATCAGGTAAAGTATCTGAATTTTATTGTATAATCAGAAATCTTATGAACACTAGCTTCCTGCTTATTTAATCATTTTGTGCATTCTTAAATTAACCAATTTACTTTTTTTATCTCGGCTAATCTATTTTTTCTATGGAAAATTAATTTACATATTTAAAATAATTTGTATTTTAATAATATTAAATATGTGTATTTATTATATAGATGAATAGTTATATTTTTTTAATTATTCATCAATACTTCTTGTCTTTTTAAAACGATTGTTGAATATTATGGAATGTAGACTAAATTAATAGGTGACAAGTAACAACTCTAATTAACTTTTTAATTGAATAATATTATTATAATAATATTCAATTACATTTTTAATAAAAAATATCTTTGTTAAAATAATTAGGTGTTTGTAAATTATATTATAATGTTTCAAATAAATTATATTGTTTAATGATTTTAGGTAACACATCTAATTTGAACGGCCATTTAAAAAGGAAACACCAAAATACTTTGGCTAATATTGTTAATAAGGATAATCTGGATAATCCTGAACCTGAGGCATCGACTTCTAATATCCCTGATGTACCTAGTACACCTGGTACTAGTGAAAAAACTAAGGACAATCATGTATCAAATGAAATGTTTATGGGCAAATTTAATCGTCAAAAAACAATTGCTGAAACGTTTGGTATTATGACAAGTTTCAAAGAAGGTGGAGTAAAATCAGATAAACTTATTCATGCTATAATGTATATGATTTGTAAGGACAACCAGCCTATAAGCATTGTTGAGGATGAGGGATTCAAGTACTTAATGAAAACAGTATCACCACATTTTAAAATATTTAGTCGAAGATACCTTTCCAGCAAAATTTATGAGAAATATGATATTATGAAGGAGATTGTTATGACAAAATTAAAAAATATTCAACATTTTACACTTACAACAGACATTTGGACTGACATTCAAACCAGGAGTTACATTGGTGTTACTATTCATTTTGTTGAAGATTATACACTAAATTCTGCTTTGTTAGGAGTTTATGAATTAGATGAAAGGCATACAGGTAAATACATAGCAACCAAATTACTTGAAGTATGTAAAGAATGGAACATTTCCAAACAAAATATAATTGCTGTGGTAACTGATGGAGCAGCTAATATGTTGAAAGCGATTGATTTATCATATGGAAAAAAACGCCATATATTATGTTTTGCGCACACGTTAAATCTTGTTGCACAACATGCCATTTCAAGTGTCCCTGAACTCACAAATTTAATTTCAGATGTAAAAAACATTGTGAGATGGTTTAAACAAAGTGTTGTAGCAAGTGATGAATTAAGGAAAGCGACCAAAGGTGAGGGAAAATTACTCCAAGAAGTACCTACAAGATGGAATAGTACTTTTTACATGCTTGAACATTTCATTAGTTTAAGCAACATAGTTAATGATATTGTGCATAGACACATTGCAGCTCCACCTATTATTTCAGCCAAAAAAATTAAAGATATTTCTGAAATAATCGACATTTTAAGACCAATAGAAGCAGCTAACAAACAACTTTGTGGCCAAAAATTTGTGACAACCAGTATGGTTACTCCCATGATCTACATGATGACAAAAAACATAAACGAATTTAAACCTACACAGGAGATAGGTACTCAGCTTAAAGCAGGAATTTTGTACAACTGTGAACAGAGATTTTGTGAAGTGGAGGATGTTGCTCTTTTAGGCATGTCAACAATTTTAGATCCACGTTTCAAAAAAATTATTTCAAAGATCCATTAGCTTTATCTAACATGCTAAAATATATTTCTGATGAGATAAAGCAAAATAATTATGTTAGTGAGAGCTCTTCTGATGATGACATCATAGGTATGAAAAAATCATATTAAAATAATAATAAACTATTATAATATGTTTAATATATAATATATATATATATATTTTTAGAACGTGATGTGGAAAAACCATTCGATTTGTGGCAAGATCACGAACAAATTGTACAACAATCTTCTGGTCGTAGAGGACACCGTCAGTCAGATGAAATAGGATTCCCAAGCGAGCTTAATTTATATTTAAAATCCAGTGTTGCACGATTATCTGACAACCCACTCCAATATTTGGAAAGAAATGTCAAGCGTCTATACAATTTTATCAAAAAATGCGTTCAAATACTTATCAACAGTAGCTACTTCTGTACCTAGTGAGAGATTGTTTTCAAAAGCTGGGCTGACACTAATTAAACAAAGAAACCGTCTTACTTCAAAACACCTGAATAAATTATTATTTTTGCAATCAATTGATAAAAGATTATGGTCATTATGAATAGGTAATTGTTTTGGTTTCACAAATTTGTAAATAAGATAATGTTATAATTCTTTTTTTTTAATTAAAATGTTTTTGTTATTTTAATAAATTTATGAACAACCAGTTATGTTTTAAGTATAATAGTGTATTATCTTTAAAAAAAAAATGTATTTGTTGTTTTCTTATAAATTTATATTCAAGGAGTTATATTTTGAATATTATGTTATATTTAAATCTTTAAAAAAAATGTATTTGTTGTTTTCTAATAAATTTATATTCAAGGAGTTATATTTTAATCTTTTAAAGAATTGTATTTGTTGTTTTCTTATAAATTTATATTCAAGGAGTTATATTTTAAATATTATGTTATATTTAATCTTTAAAAAAAATGTATTTGTTGTTTTCTAATAAATTTATATTCAAGGAGTTATATTTTAATCTTTTAAAGAATTGTATTTGTTGTTTTCTTATAAATTTATATTCAAGGAGTTATATTTTGAATATTATGTTATATTTTAATCTATTAAAAAAATGTATTTGTTTTTTTCTAATAAATTTATATTAAAGGAGTTATATTTTGAATCTAATATTATATTTTAAACTAAAATAATAGTGTTCTTTTTTTTGTAAATTTATAAATAAGGCTTTTCAATTTGTAAGAAAGTGAATTTTTGACTGATTATGAAACGCAGTTTTTTAGATACAAAATTTGAATTTAAACTATTATAGAATTCTTAAAATTTTGATTTTATGTGCATTTTTATATAAGTAAAACATCGATGTTATTCCTAAGAACATCGATTATTAAAATCGTCGATGTTTTCAATATTAAAATCGATTTCAAGAATTAATGGATGTTTTAAATTTCGATATATCGATACATCGAACATCGATGTTCACAAGATGTTGCCCATCTCTAAAAAATATATCAACTATTGAAGATGCACGTAATGCGGAATTCGGATAAAGTAGATCTGAAATGTGGTAGTACTTCATCAGTTTTTATTATTTTAATACTTACGTATCTACTTGATGTATTTTAATTAAATAATCTTTTCTATCAATAAATATATCTATATAATCAAACAAATTTTATAATTCTTTGAGTATAGCGAATCTCAAAGCGGTATATGTCGATAATAACAACTATTTTTATGAGACTTCTATAAAAGTTAGCTCGAAATAATATAATAATCATAATTTTTGTCAAATGCTGCGTAAACAACACGACGGCACGGTATGCGTTATATAACATGTTCTATTGTTAACGGAATGGCTTGTCCCAGTCGGCCTTTCGTTCTATTGTGCTCTACACGCGCAGGTCAGTTTCTAGAATCGGTAATGAAATTTTGTCCAATACATTGATACCCAAAATAGTTCAAATCTATAGCGATGTACACAATTATCATGGTAAATACCCAATTAATATTTTACCTAGCCCTGGCTTAATTTGTCTTCATCACCGCAAATGCTAAGACACTTGCTCCGTTGTCGACCGATGTACAACCAGTCTGTTCTAGACATCTATAGCGTTTACTTTGCCTTTGCTTTCTCCCTGTTTTCACAGTCCTTACACAACAGTATTATCAATTTTTCTCAGTGTAATTTTTTCCAAGTGTTTAAACACTTTATTTTCATCCGTTTTATCTTAAACATTCACATCATGTTTAATTGCGATCAGTGTCAGTCAGTTTTCACCATGAAGCATAATTTGGTCGCCCATAAAAAACTCATCTCGGAATTCGATTCCCATGCACTATTTGCCCTACGACATTTAAATACAAGTCAGATCTTAATAGACACCAAAAAAATCTTCATGGTACGTATTTATTTAATATTATTTTTCATCATTCATGATATTAATTTATAATAATTTTTTCAAGATATCATTAACGTGCCCGCACATAGTCAACCCGCCGCACGAGAGAGCGTTATTCGGTATGCGCCTCCTGTCGCTCCTCAGATCCAGATAGCGCCTCAAATTTTTGTACCGGATGTCCCGGCTGGCGGTTCGTACGTGTTAACTGAAGATGATATTTGTATGTTCGCAATGGATGCATATGAAATGCAAGACGCCGATACAGGTTAGTTTTATTTATTAGCGCTGAATTTATTAGATTTTTAAAAGACCCACTGATGTTCTTCCGTAGATTTTTTTTTTAAGAAATATCGTAAGATTTAAAATAAATTTTTAAAATTACGTGTCGTTAAATTAGTTTTATTAAATTATAAGTCCGATAGTTATATTCATTACTTGTAATAATTTTTAAATAAATACATCAGACGGATGATACTTAGAAATTTAATAGATTCAACATTAAATTTAACGCAATAGATATTAATTAGTTTTTTTTTTTTTTTTTGTTAAAGAATCTTACACTACTGGTTAAAATGGTAAACGCGTTTCGACAGCCAATATCGTGTCGGCTTAGTCTGCTGTGGTTAATTTAGACATCGAAACCTACAGCAGGCGATTGAAAATACTTATAGTTGAAAAGGTAAATATTTATATTTTATATGATTTTTAAACAGATTTTTTAAAAAAATTTTCTTATTTTTACAGGTACATAGAGTAATACAATTCAACCAGTCTGACTGGCTGGCTAAATATATTGAGTTGAATACCGAGATGAGGAAGAAGGCGAAGAATGATTTTGAGAAAGACTTTTAAATTAATGAATAACGCTGTATTTGGTATGTCACTTTATTTATTAAATTTATTCTATTTTTACTAACATTTTTATTTTTACAGGTAAAACAATGCAATCGAAGAGGAAGGAGATGAAGATGGAGTTGGTGTCATGTGAAAGGAGGTTGCAAAAACTTATAAACAAGTGTACGTTCAAACACTGTACAAATTACAATGAGAACCTTAATGCTGTCGCCCTGGAGAATAAGATTATTAGATTTGACAAACCTATTTATATTGGTAAATATACTTTTTTTAAATTACATTTTTATCATTTATTAACACATTTATTATTTACAGGATTTGCAGTACTAGACATAAGTAAGACGCTGATGTACGACTATCATTATAATGTAATGAAGAAATTCTACAGAGACAAAATTAAATTAATGTACACTGATACAGGTAAATATATTAAAACTATACTCATGTATATAATATATTAATTTAATATCATTATTTTTCCAGATTCACTAGTATATCATATTGATACCGAAGATTTTTATGTGGACTTGGCGGCTAATCGTAACTTGTTGGACCGGATGGACACCGCCAACCTGCCCAATGACCATCCGTGCTATGTGGCAAAAAGAAAGAAGTCTTCGGGGTACTTTTCTGATGAGGTGGATGGGAATATAATCACTGAGTTCTGTGCGTTGAGGGCAAAGTCCTACGCTCTAATGTATATGCTGGAGCAGAGGACAGAGTTGGTGGTGAAAAGATCAAGGCAAAGGGTATCAGAGCTCATGTTGTTAAGAACCACATGACGATGGAAGACCATAGGAAGTGTTTGTTTGGTGAAGCTGGAGTGGAGGCATACAAGGAGAATGTATCAATACGGTCATTCAACCACCAGCTAGTAACGATAAAGACCAGGAAGCTGACCTATAACAACTATGATGATAAGAGGGTGGTGTTAGAAGATAAAATAAATACACTGGCCCATGGCCATTATAGCATAGAGTAAGTTATTACAAAATAAATATTTAAATTATTTTACTAATATTTTCTCTTAATTTTACAGGAGAGATGAACCCGAGCACGATTAGATGAAGGTTCCAACCTTCTACATTACTTTTCTTGATTTTATATATTATATTTTTTTTCTGTTAATTAGTTTTATTGTAAATATTATACGTTATATAGTCTGTTATATTTGAGATAGATTATTGTATATAACCTTTGTATTTAGATGTTACGGGCAGATACACCGACGATTGTAAAATAACTCAAATTGAAATGATTGTAAATACTGTCTAACAGAATGTTTTTAAGTTAGATTAGTGTATAAACTTACAGTATTTCCCCCCTTTATAATGTATAATTGATAGATAATTAAGTTTTTTCATATTTATAATGTATAATTGTTAGATATTTAAGTTAGTTTACAATGTTTTCTTATAATATTTTTTTCCTGTTAATAATCATGTTGTTTCTGTTTCAGGTTGATGGAAGCCCATACATATTTAATTTAAAAACCTGTGTAAATGCTATCATATATAAATGTATGTTAGCATATAAATAAATAAAAAAAAATGTTAAAATATGTTCATGTTTATTCAATAAAATGTATACAATCTTTAAGAATTATTTATAAACCATTTCCTTAAAGCAAATACTTTATAGAATGTCCATTGTTTAGGATTTAAATCCTTATGAAAAATACAGCAAGGTAAAGTTTCTTCATCACAAATTTGTTCCAGTCGAGGACAGCCCAAGTCTTCAATGTTGATGATTGTGACGTGAGGTATAAACTCCATGATAAGTTGTTTTTTCTGTTCGCCTTTGATGTAAATGTATGTAGACTTTAAAGAATTCAATATTCTACTTAGCTCTTCATATTCGATATTACCATAGTCTACAGATATCTGATGATAATTACGTTCTAACCACTTGTTAATTTTCATCAAATATACCCGATATGCGTTTTATTTCGGCATTTACACTGTCTATAGAAGAAAGTATAAAAGAAAGTTTTGTATCTGTTTCTATATAATTATTAAACAGCTCCGACATGCGATTTTCCAGCGTTAGTAGATGAACAACATTACTTTTTATGTTATGAATTTCTTTCTGCTGATTATTTATTTCATTTTGTAATGTTTTATTACTTGACTGAATATCTGATATAATTTTTTTTGTTTCACTAGCTTGAGAACCTCCAAACACGTTCATGGTTATATTACTACTGACACTATACTTTAACATCGCGTGTATTTATCCAACTATTATGCGTGT
Organism: Aphis gossypii; assembly: GCF_020184175.1. NCBI lineage: Eukaryota > Metazoa > Arthropoda > Insecta > Hemiptera > Aphididae > Aphis > Aphis gossypii. The sequence goes on from NW_026083284.1 coordinate 38,404, forward strand.
TATCAAATCCGAGCCACTTGACAAGCATCTGATTTTGCTTTTTACGTATAATTTTTTCGATCAGATATTCGTTCGGGTGTTTGGTTTTATGTATTTCAGCCGAGTAAAAACAACCGGAAATCGGTTTACCCGTATAATCTTGTAACTGATAAGTGACGGGCAATGTTCTATTTATTTTGATAATCTCGAATATTTCCGTAGACCAATTGGGTAAATAACCTTTTGTAAACACACCTTTTTGTGTACTGATACGGACGTTATCACCAACTTTGAATTTAATTTTCTCATTATTAATCTCACGTTGTTTTATTATGACTGACAAAGGATTTAAATCTGCTTGCGTCGGAGTCATTCCTATCGTTCTATATTTTGAATTGTTATATTCGTTAAGCAGCTTTGGTAAAATTGAAATCCATTCGTGTGAACCACGCGCCGTAAATTCTCTAAACAATTTTTCTTTTAATGTACGATTAAACCGTTCGGCAATGCACGCTTTCATGATGCTAAACGTAGAATATTTGTGAATATTATATTTGGTCATCAATGTGTCGAAAATGGTGTTGTAAAATTCTTTACCGTTATCTAGTTGTAAAAAATTCGGTGAGCGGTCTAGTAATATTTTAGACATTGCGTTTGTGAATTCTTTTCCAGTTTTCGATTTTAATGGCACGGCCCACGCAAATTTAGTAAAACAGTCTATCACGCATAAGATATACTTGTAACCTTTATTTTTCTTTGAATACGGTATCATTTCATCCAAGTCGGCCTGCCATAAATCATTTTTTCGATATACGTTGACTCTGAGCCTTACGAAAATTTTCCGTGACGGTTTGTGTAGTTCAATAGCGATATCGCGTTTAGACATTTGGTATTCGTTTTATTAGCCCAGCTTCAAGTAATTCTTCGAAAATCGATATTATTTCATTGGAGACGCCTATATTACCGGCAGCTTTCGAAGCGAAAAGTAATAGTAACCGATCGACTAACTCATTCGGATTATCCCAATACACTAAGTTATTTTTCTGCAATTTCATAGATAGTCGGCCACCGGAGGGAAATAATTTATGTATTATATCCTTATATTTAGAACCACTTTTTTGATTTTTTTACTTTTTAAGGTCAAATGTGCCGATGTCTGAATTAATATAGATTTATATACTTGTAGATCGTTTTCGGTGTAAATAAGTGGATTTTTCTAAAATAATAACTGGATTAGACCCGAGGTTGTTGAATAAGTAGTACCGTCGATAAGAATAGAGTTTTCAATAAATTTTACTTCTTTATCGCCCAAGATAATATTTCCATCTGAAAGTTTTTTCGGACCATAGGTTTTGTCTAAATCTATAGAGTGAAACCGATTTTCAATTTCTTGTTGATACTTTTCATTAAGATCGTCGTTATTTTTTTATTTTGATCGATGACGATTCGGTTGTATTCGATAATTTAGTTAAGGGGTCGATAATAGGTTTAAAAGTTTGTGACATTAATTGTTGAACATTTGCTTCTCCAGTTTTTAATGCAATATATTTACGTTTAATATTTTCTTTAGCCTTAAATAACTCATCTAATATACTACCTTCATCCTTCATGACTGCGTTTTAAATGGAAAATTTAATTTTATACATCGCCTTATATAACGACAAAAGTATCAAAACCATAACGATATCGTCCGTTCTCGCGCTCGCTATCTTTACAAATAACGACGAATGCAAATCTGTCACGGTTCCAACACGTAACGCAGAAATGTTTAAATTGTATGTATGTCATATCGCCCGAACAGTGTTCATTGTATACATGTTTTAAATTTGTCTCGTCTTGTTTGAATAATACTATCAAATTTGCATTGTCGCGGATCAACTGCTTTGGTACTTTTGAATAACTCTGAGCCAGATAAAATACATCTATTTTATTGTGCCGCCCTCTACAAAAGAATTCACGTATCACTTGCTGATGTTCTCCAATAACATCGTCCATGATAAATATAGAGTTTGGTAAAACTTTTTCACCGTCAGTATCGTCGATTATACGTTTTAATAATTTATATTTTGGTTGTTCTAACGTTTTAGAGTATATGTAAACGTTTTCAAAACGTAGACCGTTTTCGTCAACAAGTAGAAAATATATTAAATTTGTTTTATTACAACCGGAACTCCCCAACATCAATGAGCGTATAGTGTTTGGAAATAGCTCACCATGTCTAAACTGTATTGTATCCGGAGTATCAATGTTATAAATTCGTAGTTTTTTCTGTTGCTCGATGAAGCGCATTTTTTCACTATAAATATCAATGCTATGTACTTGAAAGCGTCACACGATGTCTTGCGTTCGTAAGCGAAACAACAATAAAGGTTCTGGTCTTATTAACTCAGTTATAAATCATCTACCTGTGGAATTACATCTGCCTGGCTATAGGTAAGTCACTAAAATATATTATTATTATTAAATCCAAACTACGTTTTTTTTTTTTTTTTGTTTGTTTTTTTTTTTTTTCCAGATTTGCTGGTCCCGGTACTAAATTAAAAGAAAGATTAGAACGTGGTGAACGGGGAATAAACAGACTAGACGAGTTGGCCAGAGCTCACGATATCGCATACGAAGAAAGTAATTTGTTAACCGATCGACAAAGAGCTGACGAAATATTAGAGAATCAAGCTTGGGAAGTGTTTAAATCTAAAAACACTGGTATTAAGGAAAAAGCGTCCTGGTTGGTTACTACAGCTATGAAGGCGAAACGCAAGTTGGGCGCTGGTTGCGGATTTAAACAGATGGTTTCGGCAGCAAAAAAATCAATCAAAAATAAAATTAACGAAAAGAATATAACCAAGTTAGTAAGGACATGTCTGTCGGCTGCGAAAAAAAATCAAAAAAAATCTAAAAATAAGAAAACTCCAAGAATTATACCAATACCGAAAAAGGGCGGTGTTCTACTTTTAATACCTATTTTCGCTAGTTTATCGGCGTTGGGCGCTCTTACCGGCGGTGTCGGTAATATAGTTAAAGTCGTAAATGAATTAAATTCCGGTAAAAACACACCTATTCATTTAGGGAAAGGTTTATATCTTACACCGCACAAGGGGCAGTCTTATAAAATTGTTAAAGGTAAAGGTTTATACCTCGCACCTTACAAAGGCGGATCGGTAAAGAAAACTAGAAAAACGATAAAAAAACTAATTTCCACGTTACCCAAGAGAGCGTTGTACGACTATGAGATTATAAAATACGCTGACATGTTGAAAATACCTCATTTCATCGGTGTGTTTTCCAGAGACAAGTTGCCTCCAGAGCTAAGCATCAAGAGTCTGCTGTGGTTAATTTAATAAAAATAAAATTAACATTGTGTATTCAGATACTGATTCGTTAGTTTACGAAATAAGAACTTCTAACTTTTTCGATGACATAAAACGAGAATTATTTTCTTACTTTGATACTTCAAATTATCCGAAAAATCACTATTGTTCTAGTGATCGTAGAAAAAATCAACCCGGTTATTTTAAAGACGAATTAAAATCTGAAATCTTATTAGAATTTATTACTTTACGTCTTTACGTCCTAAACTCTATGCATATAAAACAAATAAAGATGAAGTAAAAAGAGCTAAGGGTGTTAAAAAATATGTTATTAATAATCACATGAAGTTTGACGAATATTTAATTATATTAAATGCATATATCAATAATTCAGCTAGTCAACAATTATGTAATAATGCATCGACAGGTCCGAGTAGAAATATGAGGAATTTATTTCAGTACATCGACATGTCCGAGCAGTCTTTTGTTATTTACATCTATAAGATATGTATTTACGCCCCGAATTATGAGTCACATGTCCATCCTTTGTCTTTAAGGAATTTACCCCTACCAATTATTGTCTGAAATGCACATATGCTTGGCTCTACAAGAGCAGACAATCATTCAGTCTGTCCTCAGCCTTATACTGTTTCTCACGTCTCAACCGTTCTCTCGCAGTTTTTATATTTTTTCAGTGTTTAATATTTTTATAAGTGATGGCTTGATTAATCGCTGACAACACTAGAGTTGTTGTCCGGTTTGTGTTATTAACGTGACTAACGGACTTTACACGCGCAGTCCTATATATATTAAAAAATTGCAAACCCATATCACGAGTCTTGAATTTATAAGCGTACCGATATCGGCTCACCTCGTAGATCGATCAACTCGTCGTTCTGATTTTTAAAATTATACTAACATGCGTTATAGATGTAGAATTAAGCGAGTAAAATACCAAATGCGGTGGTACCTCAATTATTTTATAACCTGGAGGTACAGTAGGGTAAAACTCGTGTATTGTATGGCACTGCTTCCCGTTGATGAATAAACCTGTAGCTAGGTTTGATTCGATATATATACAGTTTGTTTTTGTAATATTAACCACCGTATCAGATTCATGTTACACATTACCAGCATATTTTCGATTTTTGAATCCCATAAACTGACCAATGTTATTAGGCATGGTAAAATCTACAGCTTCGTTACACCAGATTGTACTTTTTAGTGTATTATTATCAGCTTTCAATTCGAATATTATATCTGTATCATGTAATATGCGATGTATTGCTGACTGTTGGGGTTTCAAACAAATAACTCTATTCCAAATATAAACGACAAGTGTAATAAAATAGGATTCGCATACGTACCGCGATGAAGTTAATAAATGAACAACGACTTGTAATTTTCCACTCGGGTCAAAACCAATATGTACAAACTTACGGGTTGCAAAGTCTAGTGTGTAGCTAGTAGATTCGATGAGTTCAGCTGGTGGTGTCGGTGGCACATAAGTAAAGGTCTTCTTTCTATACAAGACAGAGTTGTCAGCGATTGATCCAGCCATCACTTATAAAAATATTAAACACTGAAAAAATATAAAAACTGCGAGAGAACGGTTGAGACGTGAGAAACAGTATAAGGCTGAAGACAGACTGAATGATTGTCTGCTCTTGTAGAGCCAAGCATATGTGAATTTCAGACAATAATAGGTAGGGGTAAATTCCTTAAAGACAAAGGATGGACATGTGACTCATAATTCGGGGCTTAAATACATATCTTATAGATGTAAATAACAAAAGACTGCTCGGACATGTCGATGCATGTCGATGTACTAAAATAAATTCCTCATATTTCTACTTTGACCTGTCAATGCATGTCGATGTAATGGAATATTTCATATTTCTACTGACGATGCTTTTTAATTTGATCAGGACGTTATTTGTTACCATAAAATGCATTATTTATAACAGTTTTAACAATAATTATCAATGGAGTTAGAGTTGAAGTGGGCCAAATATGTACGACAGAGGTAGTACATACCCGGTTCGATTCTAACACCAGATTATTGTTATTTTTTGCATTATGTGATGGAAAAACGTTATTAAAGACGTTGTTAGATATATAATGTAACTGGTGACTGAAATATATGTACGGTAAATGGTGAATGTACAATATGGTGCATGTACGGTAATATGGTACGTTTACAATAATATGATAAGCGTAATTGATTACCACGGCGGCGGTGTAAAAATACGTCACACACGTAGTGGCTTGGTCTGCGGCAGGAGGCGGAGGTACACGATGGTCAGGGGGCAGCGGTGTAAAAATACGTCACACACGTAGTGGATCAAGCGGTGTGGCTCATGCGGGACATACGTCACTCACGTAGTGGGCAGAGGGGTCTACGGGGTTGGTAAGGATCAAGGGCTCAGTAAGGCTCATGGCTCAGGGGCTTATGTTTCAGAATGCCCTATTATATACTACTCATAACAACAACTTCATACAAAAAAATATTTACAGTTTTTCGACCAGAAATAAAGACAGGACGCTGCACTACTCCTCCAGTTGCATCGATATTGATAATAGAGTGATCATTTTGTTTGATATATTGCCCGTAAACATTTAACTCATTACCAGACCAATAATGAATGAAAAAACGGTCATATCCTATATCACCTATAGTTGAATTTAAATTATTTGTTTGCTTTAAAATTGAAATCGAAAATATTGGATCTTTGTGGATATTTTCTTGTTGTAATGTTTTAGATTTTAATATTCTAAGAGAATTTAATGTTGGTATATAACTGTGTTCTTTTTCTCCAAAATGCATTATTCCTTTTGCTTCCATTCTTTGTATGTAGCTAGGAGACATATTTTCTTTTATCTACTTATTTTTCAGCTCATCGCGTTTTCTCCTTATCAACCTTCTTTTATTTTTTCTTTTACACTCTTTATGCATTCCTTGATACTTACATGAAATTATAATAAGTGCATTTTCATCAGGTTCGTTTTCAATTTCTCCAGTGAACTTATTGTTACAAGAAGAGCAACTTCCGACAATTTTTAGATATATATTCCCTCCAGGATGCACATTAGCTCTTTTATATGATATTGCACACGGCAAGCCACAGTATGCATGGAAATGTTTATGTATAACATTGGTCCATTGATAAGGTTCAAGGACATAATAACTTTTTTTAATAATTTTTGAAAAATTTTTATCCTGGCAGTTGTATTTCTTAATTTTAGGGCCAATCTCTTTCCATTCTTCTACAGCAGTGTTTCCCAACTTTTTACCACCATGGACCACTTTGATAATATTTTATATGTCGCGGACCACCTCAATTTTACGCAAACTAGGAAGACCTTTTTTTTTTTTTGCTCATTAACAAGAATACACAAAATTTATCAAAAAATGTTAATTTTTATTATTTTACTGTACCCTTATTACCCTGATATCTACACACTTATAAAAATGGAAAATACTTATCGGTCGTCGGCAGAAACAACAATAAGATAACCGTATATTATGGTGAAATAAAATATTTTTCGCTGTTTAAAAAAAATTAATAATTTTTAATAGAAAACGAAGAAAGGTACCGCGGACCACCTATGACTGGCCCACGGACCACCGGTTGGGAAACACTGTTCTACAGACAAAACTGTATTAAAATTCATGATTTCTTCACTTTCATTGCTATCATTTTCAGACTGTTCAGAATGTTCAGATGATAATATATTCTCAATCGGTAGCTCTGGTTCTTTTGTTAATACTCGTTGTACATTATATACATTTTTTTTCACTATAGTATAAAAATGCTTTGGTGCTAAGATGTTATTTAATGTGTTGGCTATTTTCGTCGAACTGAATCACTTGGTATGGGTATATTGATTATTATTATTGTTTATTGATTATGTGTGTTTTATAGTTCTATTATATTTATATATTATGACTATGTATGTTTTATAATTTTTTTAGCAGATGTCTTTTTATTTTATCTTCTATTTTGAATTTACCCCACCTAATAGTGTTTCAAGTGAGAAATTCTCCACCACCTAATAATCGGTAGACATTTGACTTTACAAGAATACTAACCTTGAGGTTTTTAATTTTACAATGATCGAAAAATGACATTGCTTTTGTGGAGCTGTTTTTCCTATTTGTCTGAAATCCGATGATAACATATCGTGGTTTTTCCAATTTGTTGGATGTTTTTACTTTCCAAGAATGCGATGTATTTTGAGGTAGAAACGGATATTCACACAACTCCCACGATCTAAACGCACAGTTTAGTGGCTTCTGATTGTTTACTACTTTCAGCAATCTAATTTTTTTTTTATCACTAACTTTTACTATATGCATTCGCCATAATATTTTCGTTATATTTATTTTAACGTCTTGTAGTTTAGGCGCGTTTGTGACAATTACATTATCTTTGTACTGTTTAACAGCATTTATATCTAGCGAAGCTCTATTTAATATAAGTTGTTGGTTACAGTTTATTAAAATTCGCTTATAATCTTCACAAAATCCGAACAAATCTTTAAGATTAATACATCCGTTAAACATATTACTATTAATAAAATCTTTATTTGCATTTTCAATGTCACTATCCCAAGTAGCGTTATGGTGAGATGTAATATTGAATTTATTATAAGAACAATATCCTTTTAATGTGGTTGTTACACCTGGATTGGTGAGTTTCTGAATTTAAATAACATTTATTTCATATTTCATATTGGAGAAAATAAATGCCAGCCCATTGTTTATAAATCGAATATCATCAGTTATTTCTACAGGCTTGGTTATTTTTCCTTCGATGTAAATATAACTTTCACATGGTAGAGTATAACACTCCGTGTCGTGCAAAGCAATACGCACTTCATCGTTATTGGAGAGAGCTGACGTGGAATAAGGTAAAAACGAATGATAATCAATTTGTTTTATAATACAATCGTCAACGTATTCAGCCGTTACATCTAAATACATATCGCCTATGTTAAATGGCGTTTAACGAACGTAGAAAAGCTAAATTTTCAGCTGTTAGACTTTTCCCAACTTGTTTTCCTTTCGAATACTTTAGAGTTGTTGTCTTGTTAGTGTTATTAACACGACTAATGGGTTTTACATATGTAGTCCTATACACATATATTATGAAATTTTATCACAAGTCTTAAATTAATAGACGTATTGATATGGGTTCACCTCGTAAATCGATCCAATCGTTGTTCTGATTTTTAAAATTATACTTGCATGCGATATAGATGTAGAATTGATGGAGTAAAGTACCAAATGTGTCGGTATCTCTATTATTTTATAACCCGGAGGAAAATTTGGATAAAATTCGTGTATTGTATGCTACTGTTTTCGGTTGTTGAATGAACCCATAGCTAGATTTGAGTCTATATATATACAGTTTGTTTTGGTAATATTTACCAACGTATCCTATTGATGTTTGATATTGGCATCATAAATTCGATTTTTGAAACCCAAAAACTCTCCTGTACTATTAGGAATGGAAAAATCTATAGTTTTCCTGCACATGATTTCACATTTTAACGTGTTATTATTGGCCTTCAACTCAAATGTTTCATGTTTGGGCAGTATACGTTTAATTGCTGTCTCGATTACTTTCAATTCATAAGAACCTATAGGTATTGTAAAAATTTCACTGACTTCATTTGATTTAACATTGTATGTGAAACCTATTTTATTACACTTCTCGTTTACATTAGGTATAGAATTGTTTGTCTGAAAACCTAACAGGCAAATCTTGGCATTTTTACTGACTTCTATCGGTGGGACAAAGTCACAAGACAATACACTCGAGTTTCCAGTCAAGGTTAGGACAACAATTGCAAACATAAGTGACCACAGTTTGTTGTATTGTATTTTTGATGTCTATCGTAATTGTATTCGATATTACTACAACCTTTGAAATATTTCTGTATTTCTAACGGCGGTGGCAAATTTCCAAAAAGGTCGTAATATTTAACTTGTTTCCCGATTTTTTTTACGCTACCCAATGCGTTCCTGTTCCGTTTTCGACGTCTAAATTAACTACGTCTAAATTCTCGATGCTTTACTCTCAGAGGCAACTTGTCTCTAGAAAATACTCCTATAAAATGAGGTACTTTAAACACGTCGGCGTATTTTATAATCTCGAAATCGTACAACGCTCTATCGGGTAACG
>NW_026083285.1:0-80027 GCF_020184175.1 Aphis gossypii
ATACAATAAAGGCAAAATTATAAAAACATTACTATTAGTCAATGGAAGACACATCATTTTATCTTTATTTCACTCAACTTCCAAGAGAGGAGATAACTAAGATTAGATGCACTTTTATGCTTAATAAATTTGAAGAACAAGGATCATCAAAAAAATTTGATAGCTTATTAAACTTTCGTCCAATTATTAATATTGTATCATCACTTGTTTTTGATGTAGCAATATTTTCTATTTGTACAATATCTCCATTTTTCATTTTTACACAACTATCCGCTTTATTTAATTTTATAATATAATTTTTCATCTTCCAACCAGTAAATTGAGGCTCACAACTGTCTTCAGTAAATGGCCTATTTTTATATTACATTGAAAATTAAAAGGTACATTGTAATTTTCAGATGCTGATTTTTGATTATCCAAAGTATCTTTCCTCTGTATAGCGTCGAATCAGTTGCTGCAACGGTTTAACACCACTTTTGATTTTTTTTTTTTAAAGGCTGCATATAATTTTCAAACGGAAATGCAGAAAATGTATTCAAGGACCCAAATTTTTTGACATCATCAGCCAAATGCAGTATTGTATGGATATTATGGGACATGTAACATTTTCCATAGATGTGGGCAAAAGTAGCAACAAAATGATAAATTAGTTTTTTGGCAAATTCATTATACTCATCAGATATATTATCTATAGAGAGAATTCTTATTGCAACACAAAATTAAAAAATGATTATATACTTCTTTACTAAGAACATCATGAAAAATAACCATGCCTGTATAAAGTAAAATTTGCCTCAGTTCTGTGGCCTTAAGCCGAGACGCATCGTGAATTGGGTGTTTTCTACTATTCTCATTTGGGTTTCTTTGGAATTCATAAGGTACATATTGTCCTAAATTATTTAACCTTGCATCTAACACAAATAACAAATTTTTCGGAAGAGTTAAGTGGTGTCGTTTTACACCACCAGTCCAAAATAGTAAAAGTTTCTTCATCACCCCAATGCATACACTGTGCATATAATCGAATGGAATATCATTTATAATGTCAAACTTAGGTATTTTAGAAATAATAGTTTCACCACAGTGAAACTCTGAATCACTATATGCTATAAAATCACAATGAGTTCTTAAGTTAGCAGTTAAATCTGGAAAACAAACACGATTATTTTCATATCGCCCAATTGTGTAGGTAACACCTTAAACACGAATTTTTGGATGTATGGCCACGGACATTTAAGATATATGATTTGGCAGGTGTATCGCAAATAATTGCTTTTAACAAAATATTAATGTTTATATTATTTACTACAGTCCCTACATTTATTAATGTACACAATTCATCGACAAAATCCTGCATATACTCATTACATTCACCTGGCTTAGATTTTCCATAGTAAGCTCCTATAATGAATACCTTTGGTTTTTCAACAACAATATTTGAAAAATAACCAAGAATTGGCCATAGCTGACTTGGAGGGTTTTCATTAATGGTAGGCCATCCACTCCAACTACAGTTGTAAAACAGTAGGGACATTTTTTAAAGTCTTGAATAAATATTCGATTTCATTTATAACTCCAAAATGATAATACACATCGCCTGTAATGTTTTTGAGTACAGTCAGTAGTTGAAGGAGTATGTAATAATGTGCGAGAATCTTTAGGCAAATTTTTAAATTGAGAGCACTTTGATAGAAATTAATAAATCATCTAATACAGAATGACATATAGAATTTCTACAGGCCCACCTAGCAATTGTCAATTCAACATTTTCACATTTTTCATCTTCTGACAATATATTACTGTTAACATCACTATCTGAACTTGAATTATTACTAAGGTTATCAGAATTTTCATCACCACTACAAAAGATATTACAATCATTATCGAATGTGTTAACTTCAACAGAATTAGTATTAGGAGTGTTATTAATGGGCAATGAAGCGGGTGTAATTATATTTGTAATGAGAGGACTTGGATTATTTTCTAAATGCTCTTCACTATAACATGGAAATAATGAAGTTACATAGAGTGCAGCCATTTTTCTTTGACGATATCTAGTAGATTTTGACCTATTTAAAAATATAATTAAATGTCAGAAATCTGAAATTATAAACAACAAACTAGCCTTTCTGAATTGTTAACATGTCTATAATATATTATATTATAATCATTAGTTTGACAAATATTTCTATTATAAAAACACTATAATATATATAATGTATTTACCTAAAGTACACCACTATGGTTGGTACACATAAAATAACACATTGGACAAAGTTACTTATTTAATAGTATTACCTACATATATAATATGTTAAAGAAATTAGACACAAACAAAACTTACCAATGTACATTGCAACAAATGCACCTAAACTTAATATTTAACAAGTACAAATAGCTGCACTTATTCTCCCCATATTATTTGTATTGTTAGATGGTAACTATTATATTACATATCTAATATATAAAAGAAAAAGTACTGTCCTTACTAATAATACCAATGGGTATAAACGATTATATCATAAATTCTTATTTTTCTTAATTTTTATATATGATGAATGTGCAATTTTTATAGTTACCTATTCTATAAAAATACTATGTGTGCTGTGTTCATATTACTATGATCATGACATTTTTCCATGGATCCACAAGATCAGTAAAGAAAAAACATAGGATTCATAGAAAATAAATAATTTTTTAAGGCCTATCTTAAACTCACTAGCCAATGTTTAGATATTAAAAAATATTTGTCAAGCCATGTATAGGTACAAGTACAATAAGTGCATACATTGTTCTTTAACTCTAATAATTATATTAATAAAGTATTGTAATAGTACAGAAATATTTAACACACACAATAATTTTGTTAACAAGGAATTATTAAATTTAATCATGCATGTAAATAAGTAATAGGAACTTAGTCATAACTAAAATCTAAAACTATTAAATAATTGAAAGGTACTTACATTTTAACAGTTCATAAATTAAAATTTGACACACCGAAATGAAACAAAAACACGTGTTTTGTTTTTACACTTTAACAGTTATATAAACTTTATAATATGCATCAATGCATCATCATTTATCACATACAACAAAGAAAAAGCACGAACGAGTGAATGAATCAAGTGCAATGTTAACTAATTTAGTATCATTATTGATTATAAATACTTATAATATAATCATCGAAACTACACAAAAATAAAACAATAATATATAATAACAATATAAATTTTAAACCGCGCATTTTATAAATATCCACTATTTATAACCGATAAGGTGTACAGTGCAATCAATGTTTTCTTACACTGTGACGAAACACTGTGTATGAACGGTTCGGTCAATGTTAGTTTATTACAACGATATGTATACGGTTCACTGTCCATAAAACCGACATTAAACCGAACTAAAATAATTAGTTTACGAGTCGTACATCAAAACCTTCTCTGAACCGTCTGGGTTTTTTATGAATGTTAATCAACAGTGTTAGCACTGGTATTAGAACACAGTTTTAAATAACCGACGTTAAACACAAGAATTGCTACTCGGGTTGGTAAATGACTCGTCGGGGAAACGTCTGGTTTTCGTTCAATAATTGATCTTTTCATAAAACGACTTCGGGATTCAATTCCTATCGTCGACCGCAATCTTATTTCATTATTTTCCCAATTAATTTCAGATATTCAGGATTTTGACGATTGTATTGAACATTAAAATTTGTAGGATCCGTTCGTGCGTGGACGGCCATGTCAATCCCGAAGACGCCGTCGGAAAAGAACTGAAAACCGCCTTCAATCGGCTGATCCCCCGATTTTATCCCCGTGAATCGGTCTCAGATTTTCGACTTTCTCCGGCGGCGACTACCGATAAGTAATCAACACGTGGACCTCAATCCTGCGAATTTCATCCGTAGACCTATTGACGGGGACAGAATGTTGGGAAAAAGGAGGATGGAACGATAAACGGTGAAGACCAAAGTATCGGGGTGGTCGACGGACCGCGTCCCCGGTAACCAAGTTTTGATCGACGACGCATCTCAACTATTTCCTCCTCAATATCTCGTTAAATATTGGGCCTAGCCGCTTTCAACCTCAGTCCATTTGCGTTTAATTTTCGTTTTTCTATCGGAATTCGACGTAGCAAATCGATCGGACGAAAACTTGCAAAGTCGCTTCCGAAAACTCTCGGGGACACGATCGGGGAATTGAACGGATTGCACGCGTTTTTTTCCGTCGACGTCGTCGGGGTTGACTCTGGCACGAATCCGTCGACGCGCTAGTCGGTTTGCGGTGAAAAGTCTTTACGACCCACCGATTTCAGGCGAACTCGTGCGCCCTAGCCACTCTACTATCTAGCGCAACCACAGTCGACGGGGGAGTTAAAATGGATACCGGGATTGCCGTTACGCGCAGACATTGCAAAAACGTGGTGACCCCGGCGGGCCGTTACGCACATTCGAGTTTCACACGTCCACCGGTCAAACCCGAGTTTTTCTAACTTTGTGAGCGACCGGTAGGTCGGTCGGTCGGCGTTCGGCCCGCAACCTCTCGCTTACGACAGCAAATCCATGGGCGACGCCGAAGCCGACGAGTCCCCGCCTCCTCTCTCTCAGAGAAAGCGGCACCCGTCCACGTTTCCCTCCTACCGTGGGCCTGCAGCGCTCCACACGGCACACACGACCGATGACGACTCCCGTTACCGTTTCGCAGTCTACCCGACAACCCGAAGCCAGAACAATCCCGCCGCGCCCGGTGGTCGCTGGGGCGAAACCCAGGGACGACGGACTTCGTGTCGCGTCTCGGCTTCCCCCACGATCTCGGCTGGGGACCGTTACGGAACGCCGCAGCCGCAGTTGATCGCGGATAAGCCGGTGGAGCATATCGAAAATACGAGACCGTCTCACGGGGACAAAGTAGGGGAATTCGCGGAATTGAGGTCCGAATCAATGGCATCATGCGGCAATTGTATAGCGTAGTGTAGTAAGCTGACGTAGTTACGGAAAGCCTTTCGTGCAAAGGTCAAAGACAACATCACGCCACCGTAATAGGCCACAATCGGTCCTCCTCATATGTTAACACCGTTGTAAATTATTGCAGTTTCCTATGACCACTATTACATCACTTCTGAAAAGGTCCGTTTCCCTGGCACCACAAAGTTAAAAAATCCACATTTTTTCTGCACAACTAATTTGTACCGATTTGTACTACCAATTTGGGAATTTGTACCAATCATTTTCCCCCGGAAAAATCAATTTTCCTGCGCGGGTGCCAGGAAAACGTTTCTCCCGCACCCGGAATTACAACAAATTAACTATGTTTTTGTTAAATAATGTATAACTTATTTAATTTTTTTATATTATGACTGAGAAAATATTATAATAAAAGTAAATAGTGTATTGTGTTGATAATAAAAATAACAAATGCAATACTGTAGTCGCCCTCACTCCCCGACTACCCGAAGGACCACTCGACATAGCGAGAATACAAATTTGGGTTACCTTAACGTCTTATGGCCACTGCCATACTTTAAACGCCGCAAATGGCAATAGATAGGCAACCCTATACCTTCGCCTGATATATTAGCAGGTAGGCAACCTTATGTCCACTGACCAAACGTACGGACGAGAATGGGAGGGAATTTAGGAACGGTGCAATTCGATTATGGGGAGGGGGCTCGGTGGTCGAATCGATATGGTGCAATGATCATCAAGCTTACACAAATGGGAAAAGACTAATGCTAAGCTTAAATTATTGAGGTCTTAAGATATTGACGACGACGGCGTGGGCTGCAGTAGGCCGATGTCGAACTAGACGGCTTGGGCGGCCTCTCACACAACGGAACGTACGTTGCTGGTGGACTTACGCACGAACGACAAACGGCACCGATGTTGGGTTCAATATAGTCCAAGTCCCACGCTGTTGTCCGAACAGTTAAAAATACAAAGCGGACTTACTTGTTTGGTGACGAGATACCAACGAACTCATAACATGGATCATGAGTTAAAAGAAGACTGGGATTTCTGTGTTGGCGTTTGAGTAAATTATACACAAAAAATATAATATATATCGCTTTATTAGCAGACTACGAATCGAATAAAAGTAGGGAGCTTTAATAGCGAACCAAGCAAAATGAATCAAAACAAAAAAACTGAGCGTCGCTTTAATAGCGAGCAACAAGACGAAGAAGACGACAGACGGCAGACACACCGAAGCCAATAACATAGATAAAAAAAATAATAATAATAATAATAATTAGGGCGTTGGCCGCATAATATAAACGACAATGATAATAATAATTAATGATACAAGACAAAAAATAATGATAACGTACAGTAACATCTGACCAATAATTTACATAGATAACATTTAAGACAACGATAATAAATAAACAAAAAACAATTATAATAATTCAACAAGTAAAGATGGAGAGGTGGATGACAGAGAAGAGAAACGATTAAGAGGTAGAAGATAAAGAAACTGGTCGTCGTCGGGCATAGACACTTGGATGTGCTAATTGTTTGGCGCGAAGAAATACTAAAAAAAAAGTTGATTGTATTAAATGAATTGCATTATAAATGACATGTGCTATTATTTGTACATATTTTGTAAAACACATTTTTTAGAGTAAAACTTAATTTTATAATATAAATAATTTATTAATAAAAAATAGTTGGTATAAAAAAAATAAACAACACGTTGTTACCTAACCTCGGTGATCACTGATCATAATAAAAAAAAATTGTAAGAAGCTTATTGATTACTTTTCTATGAATTTTGCTTTATTTTCTATGGAATATAAATACAAATCTGTAACATTTAAAATTTTTAAAATTATATTTTTAAAATTTTTATAAATTTTATGTATTCTTACTCAAACTTACAATTTTACTTGTTTCACAATGTATAAATTAAAAATTCAATATCATTTTTATATGACTCCTTAATATGTTGTACTTTGTTTTTTGTATCGTCATAATGTTTCCACTTGGCATTGGATCTGAGTATGCAGGCTGTATAATGCCCGTTAGCTGTACGAAGTCCACCTCTTTGTCCACTATGAAAAACAATTGCTCCTCTTAACTTGTAAATTTTTTTGTCAACTGTTAAATTTTTCACTATATCTTTTAGTTAACAATAATTGGGTTTCACATAATTTTGTTGTATCAGTTGTAATTGTGTTCCCTGTACATCTTCATAACTTGTGGAAGCTTCTAAATCTAAAAATTAAAAATCCTTGGTAGTATATGAACCAATAATACTTGATAACACACATAACAAACATTTTAAATTTATATAATTTACCTATTGGAACTACATTTAATTCAATTAAAATGTGAGTTGTTGGTTTGATTATTACATCCCTCTGGTGTCTACAATAGATACAAATTTCCGCTACATTTTGGAGATAATCTCGTACTTCACTCTCCATTGAAAAGTTTCCGTCTCGTACATAAATAGATATCTTTGTAGATGTTGTTTTTAACACTTGGACGGAACAATAACTGTTCTGTTTCTAGTTCTCGTGAAAGAAGGCATATCTTTCAAAAGCTTTTCTGCCATTGATGCCACTGTATCAATAGTATCTATTGACTTCAAACCACCAACTAATAAATTTACTTTATTTTCAAAATATTGCAACATTAATTTTATTTTACTATGATATACTTTAACCCCTTACTTCTCTGAGATTAATTGTAGTATTATATTAGCAGTTAAGTTGGAATTTGCAATACTATTAATATAATCTCGGAAAACAACTATCAGCATTTGATGTAGCTAAAACTGACAATATCGAATCTACAGAACATGTATTATTCAATATTATTTTCCCAACATTAGGTACTGAAAGAGGTTTATGCATTAAAGCATTTCCATTTTTTAGTAACATTACTGGAGTTATTAATCTTTATAAATTTAAATCAATTAATTCAAAACCTGGTTTATTAACAAGATAAGAACGCGATGACTTCATAGATCTTAATTTATTATCTTGTGATCTTCCTTTCTATTCCAATTTTCAGTTGCACTAAACTCTGATTGAATTGAATTTTTTTTTATCGCAGCTTAGACACAATCTTTGTTCACCACAACCTTCTTCAGTATTTGGAATTGAAATTGAACAACTAAATAAATGAACGGGTATATTACAATTGATACATTTATATAAACCTGTAGGTAAATTTCCATCATTACATGGCGTACACGAAGATTGGATATTGGAGTTATTCGTTTTTTCTAATATTTTTTCTTGTTCATTATTATCATCAGCAATATTTAAATCAAATTGAATAGATTCTCCACAGTAATTTTCTTCGCTATTGATTTCATCTTGATCTATTTGATCTATAGGTTCATTTCTGTGTGGTGGTGATACGTCTTTATTAGTTATATTTCCTTGAACCAACAAATGGTCTCCTCTGTAATATTCTGTTAATTTTTCGACAAAGGCATCAACTCTAACTGGCATTTGTTCATTTTTAAACACTCTATTTTTCAAGGGGTTAAAATTACTCTCTATTCGAGCACTTGAAGATGTTTCTTTTCCAAAACCAAACTTTTCACCCATAATTCCTGACCAACAAGAATAAAGTTTTACAAATCTTACAATAATGGGTTCTAGTTCTGGAAGATACTGTGCATTATCATATTCACCTTCAATTTCATTTACATTAACTATAATCCTGTCAGAAATTGCCTGGGCCCATTCCTTGAAAGAACTTGTAAGATCGCCAATATAATTTTCATTTTCGAATGTTGTTTCTTCTTCATTTTCGTTTTCTGTATCACCAGATAAATTTCTATCAACTAGTTCAATTCACTAGATGATATAAGATTTTGTAAATATCTTTTGCTTTTCGCACAAGGGGTATCATCATCGATGTTTGTTGCGTTCAACAATTTACCCTCTTATTTACTTAAAATTACACTAAATAGAGCTTCTAAAATTTGTTCTGCTTCACTAATTGAACTAGAATAAACAAGAAGCCTCATTGTACGTGCAATCAGTTGTTTGGTTCGAGTAAATTTTTTATTTCTTAAAGGAGGCCATTGTGTAACTAAATGCATGAAATGGTGTCGTATATTGTAGACAGTCGTCCAAATTATTACTTAATATGTAAAAAGAAAAATATTTTTAAATAAGACACGGGAGAGGCCGGTGAAGCAAAATGTGCTGAGGCGACAAGAAAAATTTCGTATATAAGACCGCCGTACGCACGGGCAGGAGGAGTCCCGCTGTCGCTGAGTGAGTCGGCGAGAGTGTAGGTACGACGATCGCACGTGTGAAACGGCGGTTATAGTACGGACTAAATTAATAGAATTTTTGATTGTTTATTTTGTGTTTTTGAAGTTTAATAAAAAGTATTTCCGACCAGGGCAACCCGAGTTGGATATCATTTAAGTCTTCCTTGCGTTCCTACCTTTATATAGGAAACAGCGCCGAGATATACGTACCACGGGTATAGGGAATCTTCGAGTCGTTTCCACTATAAAGGAGCGAAGAATCGACAAGCGCACACCATCGTACCTCGTTAGTTAACAGTGCCATTCTAATTTATTTTAGAGAGTGTCATTAACTAAAGAGTACGAGGGTAAGGCATAGTTGATTTACCGCAAACCCATCGTACCTCCCTAGTTAACAGTGCCATTCTAATTTATTTTAGAGAGTGTCATTAACTAGTGAATACGAGGGTAAAACTTACCTAGTTGGTTATACCGCGTATACTGAAATACCGGTATACCACAAAGTGGCGCCCAACGGGGTTTTTATCCACGGTCGAAGACAATTTTTTTTTGTGCGTGTGCCCTGGTACCTCAACCTTGGCACGTTTATTTTTTCGAAGTGTATATGTACGAGAAGTACAACAATTTTACGTGTGGTCTGGATTCACACCCAATTTTTTTTTTGGTACAAGTGAAGTACGACAATTGTGTACGTTTCGGTAGAAACCCAGAACGCGATTTTGTGTGTTTGTACGTATACCGTGTAGATAACAAATACACGCTCGATTTTGTCTAGCCGACAAGACAACGCTTGTGCCACGTGAGTACAATTTTGCGAACCGTCTACAGTCAATACGACGTATACGTCAAGGTGAGCAACTATTTGTAACATACATAGATATTAATATTAGGATTGTAGACTAGGATTTTTTTTTTTAGACAGGATTTTTTTTTTTCATAATAGATGACCGCAAAAATTTAAATTTAAATTCAAATAAAATTAAATAGTTAGTTTTAAGTATAAGTTAAGTAAATTAATTTTATTATGATATGAATGACGAACATCTTATAGCTTTTGGGGAAAAAATTACAAAATTAACAGATATCTATTTACAAAAGAAACCAAATCTCATTGAAGCATACAAATCTAAACAATTAAAAAGTGTAGGAACCGTAGATAACCTAAGGGCTAGATTATCTAAATATTATAAGGGGATAATAGAATTAGACGACATAGAAGAAACCTTAAGCGAGCCACAAAAACATCAAGTTCAAAAAAATTCAATAACAGATAGAATTGATATTAATGAATTACTTATACAAAGCAATTTAAGTGATTCAAGTCCGGAAACAAGTAATAGCGCTAATAATAAACCTAAAACAACTGCTAACGACCTTTTAAAAATATCTAACATATTAGGAAATAACGCAAATAAATTAATAACTCAGGCAGATAAATGTTTAAACACTAGTAATAATTTATATCAAAATAATTTAGAACAAGACCCTGATAACAAATATAATAACTTAATAAATTTAGATCATACCGAAACAACAAAAAGATAACATATATACGAAGATATTGAAAGTGCAAATTAAACAGAATCAAATTTAAATACTACCTTTTTTAGTAACTCAAAATCTGTAATAGAAAACACACCCGAAAAACTACATATAGTAAATAAAAATTCAAAATACAAAATGGAAAAAATTATAATTAAACCAGACAGCTTTTCCGGACAAGGGAACATTAAAACATTTATTTTACAATATGAAAAAGCAGCACAAATAAACAATTGGGACGACAATGAAAAAATAAAATTTTTATCAATATTTTTAAAAGACACAGCTAATAAATTTCTACAAAACTTGGAAAACAAAGGACGGAGCTGGTCATGAGAAAATTTAAAAAGTGAATTTATTAACGAATTTCAACCTATAGGATACTCCATAATTTTAAAGGACAAATTAGAAAATAGGAAACAAAACGATTTAGAGTCAATTTCTAGTTTTGTTACAGAAATAGAATACTTATGTAGTCAAGTAGACAAAGATATGAAAGAGGAAGATATTTGTGTTTATATACTTAAAGGCATAAGAGAACCTATATTACACGCAATTTCGCTTCACGACAACAGTAATTTAAAAAAGTTAAAAGAAAATTTGAAAAAATACGAACGAATGCAATTTAGAATTAATTCAAGAACCTCAGGACTTAACGAACATACAGCAATATTAAACAAACAAGTTATGCAACTGAATACCGAAACTAGAGACAGTAACCAAGAAATTAAACGTTTAAATACAAAATTAGAAGAAATAGACAGTTATTATAAGAATAAAATTGATAAATTATGCACTGAAATGAGTAATTTGAAAAAATATGACAAGACAGTAAATTTTGAAGATAGATCACGCAACAGAGATAAAAGTCCATATTCAGGCAAATCAAATTATAAAGGTTGGAACAATTATAGAGAAAATAGTCCTTACCCTGATAGGTATAACAATAATAAATACAGAGATAATAGTAAAGATACATACGATAATAAAGGATACAGAGAGAACAGTAGAGAGAGGGATAGGTCTTATTCAAGAGAGAGGAAAAACTCTTACGACAGGTCTAAAAATAGAAGCAAAGATCGTGGAAATAATTCAAATACCAAACAATACAGTAGGGAAAATAGTAGAGAAAAATACTCGAGATCAACAACGCCGGAGAAATATAATATAACATGTTACAAATGCAACAAAAAAGGACACTATGCAAATGATTGCCATTTTTCAAAAAACGAATAGTACCCGAGTTAAATGAAAAATCGGAATATCTAACTCGGGAAACAAATAATATTAATACTAATACCGACACCTCAAAATTTAATAAAGATAAGCAAACTGAAAAAAATAATTATATACAATATGTAGAAAATTGGTAGGTACAAATCATTAAATTCAAATAAATTAATAAATAAAGAAGTATACAACGAAGACGAAAAAATATTAGAAAACATCGTAAGAATAAGTAGTTTGAACCCACTAAATGAATTTCAAAAATTCCTACTCAGCAATAATAATAGAACCAACTTCCTATGCGATTATAGTGAACAAATAGTAGATATTTTTCATTACCTAATGATATCGCAATCGGTCATTGCATAAGCCAATGCCTTACCATGTCAAAAGGAATCGCATTACAATTTAGAAATAAATTCAATAACGTGCAAAATTTAATAGCCCAACAGAAAAAGACTACCGAAATTGCTTACTTGAAAAACGGAAGACAATGATTCTATACCTCATAACAAAAAATAAGTATTACGATAAATCAGCGTATTCTAACATTTATAACACACTAATTAATACTAGAGAATTTTGCATAGAAAATAATATTACTACTTTAGCACTACCAAAAATTTGCACTAGACAAGATAAAAAAGATTGGAAGGTTATTTCTACCATGATAAAATTTATTTTTCAAGACCCACAAATAAAAATTTTAATATGCCTATTACCAGGGAATTACGACAAAAAACAAAATAAATACTTACAGAACAATGACCCACAAACCAATGACTTTACGTTAGGGAAAAACTTCAATAACATAATCAACAATAAATTAAAGGCTGAAATCGAACAAATTGCAGGTTCATTTATAAAATCTGAAAACGTACCCGCAGACGGTGACTGTGGTGCACATGCACTACGTATATGCTTAAAACAACATGGCATATATAGAAAGACGGTAGAAATACTAAACATGCTCGGAATTCCTAATTGCAAATCGGGTTACTACCTCAAAGATGACGATCTAGCGTTTATATGTGATCAATTTAATTTCAACCTATATATAATACATGAAAATTCCGAATACACAAATGCTATAATTTACTGGAAATTAAATAGGAAAAACATAGGGATATTCAATAAAAATTGTCATTGGACACCAGGAATAATCACAGAAACATATAACCCGCGTCAATTCAATAACACAATAATAAATACGGTCTTTCCGGATTTTAATACCATAGAAAAAAATGTAGATAATTTCTTACACGAATGTTACGATCACTTAAAATTATCACAACAAAATCCCATTACAAAAAACAATAGTGACAACAATTTAAAAAACGACACGTCAACTATATGGTACTCACAATTTTGCCAGAACTGCGAATATTTGTCCACGTCTCAGGATATACGAGATGACCATGATGACAAGGAACAGTTTTGGAGTGAAGGAGGAAACATTATGTTTTGTGAAATATGCGGAAACTACGTAAGGGAATATCGGAACCGGCCTATACAAGAAGACGAAGAAATCATAGAAACAAAAGACCAGCTAATTCAACACAAAAATGAAAATAAAATCAATACAAATAATATAAGCATAGATTCAGATACAGAACGAAAACAGAGAGTGTTATCAATAAAAATAGAACTAGACGGTAACGAGAAAAATGCAATAATAGATACAGGCTCAAATCTATCATGCATAGATTATTCCCTAATAAAAAATAAACAACACATTAATCCCAAAGAACAAATAATAATAACGGGCGCAGATAATAATGAACTAATACAAATTGGTACAACTAAATTAATTATTACAATCAACTCACTCCGATATCAAATTGAAGTGTACGTTATTAAAGGACTAAATTGCAAAACTCTATTAGGAAACGATTTTAACATTAAATATAACTTAAAAATCGATTTTAAAAATAAAAATATACAAATTGGAAATAATGTTATAAAAATGGACGAAATATGATACAAACATAATGAAAATCACAATATAAATCTCCATACGACAAGAAGCTTCACGAGTAATACATTAAATAACAAACATAAGGTAAAAATTAAATCCGATGACAATATTACTATTGCACCAAAATCAAAGGTAAAATTAAAAATATACACAACAAGTGAAAACATACAAAACCGGTATGCTATAATGCCCACAGAACGCTTACACAGAGAGAAACATTTGACACTACAAACCCAGATAATAGACAAATCTGACGAAGTAATTTTATACAATCATTCCAACGTATACAGTAATATTTCAAAAGGAATGACAATAGCGACTATTTATGAATTAAACATATTAAATAATAAACACGAATCAAAGAAAATTAACCTAAGCAATGAAACCACGACTAAAGAATACGACATAAAGGACGATCAAGGCACAATAATAAACATTTCTAAGGAACTAACGCAAAAAGGCAACAAAATTAGTAAATAAGTTTAGACATTTATTTACATCCGACCCATTAAACATAGGATGTGGAAACGTGGAACCATGCGAGATAAAATTAAAATCTGACAAACCTATATTCCAGCCTCCATATAGAACACCCCCAATCCAAAGAGAAAAATTAAAAACAGTAATTAATAAAATGATAGAGGCGGGCATCGTCGAGCCAAGTCGAAGCAATTATGCGGCACCAGTATTTTTAATACCCAAAAAGGAGAAAGGTGAATACAGATTTTTAGTGGACTATAGGAAATTAAATAACGAGACTATTAGTGACAAACACCCTATACCTAGATCACAAGACCTATTTAGAAGCCTGGAAGGTGCAAAATATTACAGTACTATGGACCTCTGCCAGGGATATTTTCAAATACCAGTAAAAAAGGAAGACCAAAATAAAACGGCCTTTATCACGGATTTCGGACTATATAATTTTAAACGAATCCCTCAAGGTTTCAAAAACTCAGGTCCAATTTTTCAAAGAGTTATCAATAATTTATTCAGTGACTTTTTATATAGAACAATGATAGCGTACTTGGACGACATATGTTGCTTCGGCAATGATTTCGAGGAAGCTTTAAGCAGACTAGAGGCAATATTTAAAAGACTGGACGAAGCAGGTTTAAAGTTAAAAACTAGCAAATGTGTAATATTAGGTACAGAAATAGAATTATTAGGTCATAAAATATCCGATAAAGGACTTACACCGCTGAAGAAAAATATAAAGGCGATAACACATTTCCCGATACCAACAAAAATCAAAGACGTAAGAGCATTCATTGGATTAACAAGCTATTACCGGAAATACATTAAAAATTTTGCAAAAATCGCAACACCCCTAACTGACTTAACAAAGAAGGAAAATAAATTTCATTGGAGTAGCTCCCAAGATAACGCGTTTAATGTATTAAAAAACGCCATCATAACAGCACCCGTACTAGCACATTTTGAGGACGGACAAAAAGTTTTTGTAACCACGGACGCATCACTTGAAGGGCTCTCGGGAATTTTAGAACAAAACGACAACGGAAAACGACACCCTATAGCATTTGCTTCAAGAAAATTAAAAGAGGGAGAAAGAAATTTTACTACCACAGAGTTAGCAATGTCAGCAGTTGTATTCGCAGTAAACTACTTTAAGGAATATTTATTAGGCAGAAAAGTAACAGTATTTAGTGACCATTCAAGTTTACAATATAACCAAACGATGAAAAATCCATCATCCCGTATAACAAAATTCATTTTTAAATTATTAGAATTTGATATTGAAATTAAACATCGCCCCGGCCTTTGGAACACAGCCGCTGACTGTTTATCACGGTATCCGGTAGACACGTTACAGGTAAAAAATATTTTCGAAATTAAAGAAAACGAAGAAACAAATTTCGACACAATAAATATAGAAAAAATCAAAGAAAATCAATTAAATGACGAATTTTGCAAAGGCATCATATCTGCAATATATGGAAACAATAATTCTAAATACAAAAGGAAAACTAGGCAATTCATAATAAAAAACGATATGTTATTTTATAAAAATTGGTCACCAAATGGAACTAACATATTATTAGTAATACCGAAATAAATAGTTAACGTAGTGTTAAAATCCTATCACGAATCAACGCTATCAGCACATTTCGGAATCACCAAAACAATAGCAAGATTAAAGAAGAAATATTACTGGCCAACAATGATAGTAGACACAGACAAATTCATAAAAACCTGTATGTCATATCAACTTTCGAAAAACCAAAACGGTAAAAAACCAGGATTATTACAACCTATTCCATTAATCGACACCAAACCCATAACAAGACTCTGTTTCGATTATTTAGGCCCTCTACCAACTTCAAAAGGTAAAAAATATTTAATAGTAGCAACATGCAATGCAACCAAAATGGCTTTCGCAAAATCTATCAAAAACGCAGATGCAGCAGCAACAATCGACCTTTTATTAGTTATAATAACCACTTACGGCACACCAAAATATCTTGCAAGCGACAGAGGTACACATTTTAAAAACATTGAAGTAAAAAACATTTGCGAAAAATTAGGAATAACTCAAATCTTTTCTACTTCATACCGCCCACAAAGCAATGGAATGACCGAACTGATGAATAAAATTATATGCAACGCCCTAACACATTACGTTGACAATAATCAAAAAAACTGGGCACTTTATTACAAAATGGTAGTTTTCGCATACAACACACACCCGCACGCAAGATTGGGTTGCTCGCTATTCTACTTAATGTATGGAACAGAGGCAACGCAACCTTTAGACAACAAAATTTACCCACTCGAAACAGACTACAATAGAATTGAAGCAATAACACAATTACAAAAAGTTAGACAAGAATTACCAAAATTAATAGAAGCAGAACAAATCAAGCAAAAGAAACAATACGATAAGAGTCACAAGGAGGTAGAATACCAACCCGGCCAAAAGGTTTTAGTAAAAATAAAATTTCAAAAACAAGGAGAAACAAAAAAATTAGCATACAAATACAGAGGCCCATTTGAAATTTTAGAAAAACTCTCCGATGTAAATTACAAAATTGCACTAAAATTGAAAGGAAAGGAAACGACGGACACAATACATGTAGACAGACTGAAGCCATATTACGAAAAATTAGAAAAAAAAGAGAGCATAATAAATAATAATAAAAAATAATAATAATAAAGTAAATAAAAAAAAAATAGTATAAATTACAAACTTACCCATCATTTCAAAAAAAAAAAAAAAAGAGAGGGGAACAACCTAAACACAAATTTTTTTTTAGAATAAAAAAAAAACGCAATTAATATTACTTTAGGGAAAAATTAAAGAGAGAAAACACAATTATTAATACTTCAAAAAAAAAAATTATTATTAGTAATATTTTGTTTTACGACGAGAAAATTTTTAGCAACAAGAACTACAACACAACAGCAACAATATCGCAGTACTGATCTTAATTCCCTTACAACTAAAATCTAGACTCAAACGTAAATATAAAATAAGATGGGAGACCAACGATAAATAAATAAAAAAAAAAAAAAACAACAATACCGACAAACAATCGTGAAAACATGAGACAGATAAGACATAAACAGCAAACTAGGCAAAACACCACAAGGAAATAATATATAAAATAAAATAAGTTTATACGACAAATTTAAATATCAGAAATATACGACTAACTACTCAAAACCAAAAAAAAAAAAAAATAAATGTTTTTAGATGCTAACACTATTAATATTGTTATCGTTAACAAAAATGAAAGTAGCAACAGGAACGGGAGAAGACACAAAAATTACAGTATCACCTGGGGCATTCTTCAATGAAATTAAGGAAACCATAATGTACGATAAAAGTATACCACTTATATACACTCAAAGCACTGTAAAAGAAAACATAAAAAGCTTCGAAGAAACTTTAGAAATAGAGAAGTATTGCAAAAAATAAATATTATAATAACCATAATTACTGTAACATAGTGCAACAATCAATTATCTTATTAAAAAATCTTAATAAAAACATAAACGACAACGATATTGATACAAAAGAGGTTTTAAAAAAAATTAACATTTTCGATATTAATAAAAGATCAAAACGAGGAATACAATTCATAGGAGACTTTTACAACTTTTGCTGCAATGTAGCAACGGACAATCAAATCAAAAACTTTTATAATAACGAAGAAAAATTAGCAGAACAGGCAGAAAAACTAAAAGATATTTTTGTCTCCGACCATAAAGACCTATCACAAATAACCTCACAGTTAAATAATTACACAATAAAAACTGGAAATAGAATAGAATTATTAAAAAACAATTTTAAAAACTTCGTTAAAGAAGAAAAAGACAACTTAATGTTAGTTAAGAATAACTATGACAATCTAATACAAGGCACCCAAGAAATTATGTACAATATTGCAACCAGCTTAGTAGGATTTATTAACTATGAAAGGGATTCCAGTACACAACTGCACTGCAAATTAGGCAAAATACCTCCACGAGTGATCAATACCGAAGTTATTTTATGATTTAAATATAAACTTTCAAACCTACTAATAGAAGACGGATACGAACTAGTAATAAAACCTGAAAACATTTTTACATATTATAATTTACCAATAGTTGAATGCCAACTGTCAGAATCTACAATATTAATTAAATTAAAATACCAATTAAGGAAAAATCAACAAACTGGAAGTTGTTTCAATACATCCCTGCACATTTCAATTTTCAGGACTCTAATTGCCTAATATTTCAGAAAAAACGTATATAGCGGTAGACACTGAAAATGACGATATTAGAATAGTTTCAGGTATGGGGCTACAGCACTGTGACCCCCAATAAAGACCTATGCTATATCCCAAAATTTACTTCAGATATCACACCAAAATGTGTAGAAGCAATGTTCAGAAATCTACCATTAAATCAGATAAACAAATTCTGTTACTTTCAATGTGTAAAACAACAGGAAAATGAAGAAATAATAATTAAGCAAATTGGGGTAAATACCTTTGCAATTACAAATCCACAGCCAACTTTAATGATTAGGAAATCAAACAAAAACAAATACACCGAAACACAGAAACTAAAAATAAACTATACACAACCAGGTCTAATAAAAATGTCCTTGCCCAGCAACTACGAGCTTTTAAGGAAAGGGAAAATACTCATTACAAAAATGTTTAAATGCGAACTTAGCAACTTAAATAAATTTACTATACACAGAATATTACCAACGTCCTGGACAAACAAAAAGTCTTTAAATATAGGTCACGAAGCACAGAAAGATCAAAATATATTCTTCTCCAATTTAAGCGAAATATTAAACGAAAATTGGACTAAAGAAATTCCAAATTACCATATTACTAGACAGTTAAAAGATCCCGAAGAATATTTCAAAAAGGTTATCTTAGAAAAAATGCCTAACCACTACTCAACGACTTCATAGGTGACGTAATTTATTTAACATGGTTAACAACGCTGACCATAGCAATAGTATTTTTTGCATTCAAATTATTCCCAGTCCTAATAAAAATAGATTTACTAAATCCCCCACCAATACCAGCAAGGATATAAAAAAAAAAGAAAAGAACATCACTAAATATCGTAACTAATTAACATAAATTATATAAAAAAAAAAAAAAAACAAGCTACAAAAACAACATACACACTCATGCACCACACATAATATACATAAATATTTACAGATGAACGACATCGAAAAATTCGATCAAAAAAAAAAAGATACAGAAATTACAAAATGCAATAAAAAGGGTAAAAGGAAACAAAAAAGAATTGAAAACGGGATCAATCCTGAAAACAGACACCAACAGAGAAGACAGAAAAGATAAAAAAAAAATTGATGAAAAAATCCGGGAGGGTTTCGAAAACCTTGTAAAATTCATCGAGTCCCTAGAATAGTATCCTTGATATATATAAAAATAAAATAAAACTACATAACAAATAGCCATAAAACGTTAAATACAATAATATAAATCGTATTATTATCTTTTCCCCCTCTCAACGCACAAGTCTAATATAACTTGAGTTCATAATATGTAAGTATTTTTTTTTTAAATAAGTAATTTAGTATAATCTTAGCAAAACCACTAACCTAAAAATAAGACATTAGTTTTAAATAAAAAAAAAAAAATACAAACTGAAATAGCATAGTATTATATCATATATAAAAAAAAAATTAATAAAAAAAAATATATATATATATTATAAAAAAAGAATGTATTCTCAACATCGACAACTATTTACGAGCCAACGAAACACAAAACCATCAGAGACAAGGGAAAAACTTAATATTTTTTCAAAGTGGACAACCAGCATTAAACCGATAATATTACAAATGAACAACAAACTAATTTTACATATGAAGAAAAAAAAACAGCACACGAATATAAAATAGAAGATCCCATGTATATCAATAAGATTACAAAATATAATTATAAATATAAATGATTTATATGACGGGAAGCAGAATAGCATGTTCACTGCCACCGCAGAACCGTGATCGTCAATCGTCACTAGTACCTTTATAGAAATATCCTTATAAATAATTCGGCCATAAGGACACGACTTCAATAGTTATCATGGCCATTCAAAAACTACAGAACATACAGAAGACAAGTTAGCTATAAAGAAATAAAAACAATAATTTATTGCTTTTGTCTGAATAAAAATATTAAGTCTTAAACCGAGAAAATTCTCTAAGAAGCCAATTGCCACCACAGAGAAGGACCAATCAACAAGACAGTTATAACATATAGGCACGTATTAAATATAATTAATTATTAATGGGATAAAACTAACAGATAAGCATAATTTATAGTCAATGACAAAAAAAAAAATAGTAACCTAGTTATAATATAGTATAGTAATTAACATAGTATTAAGAAATTCTTAATGTATTCTTAAAAAATGAGGGCATTTTTTTAAAAAAAAACAACGGGGACTGTCGTATATTGTAGACAGTCGTCCAAATTATTACTTAATATGTAAAAAGAAAAATATTTTTAAATAAAACACGGGAGAGGCCGGTGAAGCAAAATGTGCTGAGGCGACAAGAAAAATTTCGTATATAAGACCGCCGTACGCACGGGCAGGAGGAGTCCCGCTGTCGCTGAGTGAGTCGGCGAGAGTGTAGGTACGACGATCGCACGTGTGAAACGGCGGTTATAGTACGGACTAAATTAATAGAATTTTTGATTGTTTATTTTGTGTTTTTGAAGTTTAATAAAAAGTATTTCCGACCAGGACAACCCGAGTTGGATATAATTTAAGTCTTCCTTGCGTTCCTACCTTTATATAGGAAACAGCGCCGAGATATACGTACCACGGGTATAGGGAATCTTCGAGTCGTTTCCACTATAATGCCTCGTTTACATTCAGCCCATTTTCGTGGCAGTGAACAGGAAAGTGGGCATGAAAGTGGGCAGCACGAGTATGTAAGCACGTTACTCGCGCTAACATTGCTCCTCGCATTGACGCTGCCCGTCGCTCCCGTCACGAGCGGTAAATTGAGCAGTGCAATCAGCAGGTTAACCGACAGCGCTAGCGCGATTGCGAGTTTATATTCTGCTTGATCGGTTTCAGTCCTTGCATTATCAGCATTATGCTTATCAATAACTAAAAAATAACAAACTAAAAACGTGCGTTAGAACAATTTGTTTACTTTCGTGCGTGTACATTGACTATCGACATTGAGAGATGGAGAATGCTGAAATAATTGCAGCTTCGGCACTCTGTCTGCTAAGTTTAAATAATTATGTGAATATTTTCAAAAGGAAAAATATTGAAAATAGACGCCGTCGTCGCCAGAGGAGATGGTGGATGATATCAATTCATCGTAATAGAACACTGTAAGTACTTACTTGTTTTAATATTGTAAATTTTTAACGTGTTAATATAAAAAAAAAATGATGTAGAAGAGAAGACAAATATAATTAAGCAACTCACCCACAACAATTTTGTTAAGAATTGAAAAAAAAGTTAATCGTAATTATTTTTAATTTTACAGAAATAGTATGGATAGTTTTTTCAATGAGATAACTAGTGAGGAATCTGGCGAGTTTACCAATTTTTGTAGAATGTCACTTGCAGACTTCAATTTTCTACTGGCCAAAATTGAACCAATGATAAAAAAACAAACGAGACTACGAATACCTATACCACCAAAAATACGTTTGGCAATTACCTTACGGTATTTAGCAACAGGGGATAGCTATAGAAGTCTTCATTATTTATTCAAGGTTTCAACACCAGCCATTTCATTAATCGTGCCAGAAGTGTGCAAAGCTATTTATGTTGTTCTCAATGACCAAATAAAGGTAAAAAATATTAATACATTTAATTTTTATTTAATTACTTATTAATAATAAAAGTACAAAACATTAAGCTTTTAAAATAACAAAATGAATTTAATAACAGACCTTAATATTATTAAAATGTTTAACTTTAATATTTTTCATTTTATAGGTATAATTATTACATTTTTAATTTTAATAACAAAACGTCAAAACCAAAAACAAACTTTTTTAAACTTTTTAACTTTCATAACTTTTATTAATTTAGTAATATTTTGTAACAGCGTTCAAGTATGCATTTTCGATTAAATTAGTAGGTTGCATGACTCCTTGCGATACGTTTCTTTGCAGCGGCATACTGAAATTACTAGAGACTGAGGTTGTGATTCATTCCCTTCTGGCATGTTAACATTGTCACATCACTGGCTGGAGATGAAGTATTTTGGTAGTGTGGAGATGGTGTTGACGAATAGTGATATGATGAGTAGGCGCTTGATGGTCGTTCATCAGGGTAGGGATTATCCAAAAGAAAGCCGTCGATTTTGTACATGATTTGGTCTCGCATTCTTTCCGGATATTTTCTTAACTTTTTTGCTAAAAGTTTTGCATATACATCGCACTCATCTTCATCTACCTTCTTTACTTTTAACACATGGTTCAAAGTATCGAAACTTTCATTAATTTTTTTTTGAGCTTCATCAAAATAGTGGTCCGTAATATGTCTTTTTTTGGTAGCATTGGTTCTGGTTGGTGTAATAGTTTTCTTTGAATTTTTTTGTGGTGGCGATGGGGCAGTCATTTCAAAACTGGACTGATTCGACGATGTTGAAGGAGGTGGCATCAGTGTTTCACTTTGTAAAGTCTAAATATATTATTATTGATAATTATTAAATAATTAATAATCATTTTCGAAAATTTGGTTTTTAATAATTTTTCTAGCAATCATAATACATTTTAATTTAATACAATCTTTGACATTATTATATTATTAGGGAATGGATTTTTGTATAATAAAAAAAATCAAAAAATGAAAATATTAATTTTATGTCCTAATTTTTGCCAAAATATGTATTAATAATTATAAAATATTTAACAAAAAAAAAAAATGATTATTTTCGAAACTTTTATGTAGGTATATTGCATTATTATTTATATAATTTATTATATTATGAATTTCACCATACGCAATGGCATTTTTGATTTATTTTAATAATATATATTTTTAATATTTAAATATTAATATAGGTAATATATTATATTATACATACATAGTGATATAGACTGACTCAATATTTTTTTATTTCAGTTACCACAAACACCAGAGGAGTGGCTAATCATTGAAAAGGGTTTTAGAAGAAAGTTTCCCCATTGTGTTGGGGCTATAGATGGAAAGCACATAGTAGTGCAATGTCCAGCCCACAGTGGTTCCGAATTTTATAATTATAAGGGTACATATAGTATCGTACTAATGGCTTTGGTTGATAGCGATTATCGTTTTATTTTTGCCGATATCGGTGGCCAGGGAAGCATTAGTGATGGTGGAATTTTGAAAAACTCTTTACTTTGGCAAAAAATTGACTCAAATAATATTAATTTACCACCAGATACTCCGTTACCTGGAAGACAAATGAACGTGCCTTATGTATTTCTAAGTGATGGTGCTTTCGCATTACATAAACATATTATGAAACCTTATCCTGGTAACCACGATGTAGACACGGCTAAACGTACTTTCAATCAAAAACTTTCAAATACTCGCGTTATTGTAGAAAATGTTTTTGAGGTGCTGACATCTGTTTACCGAATTTTTAAGAAGCCGATAGAGATCAATATAAAAAATGTACCAAATGTAACTATGACTTGTATTTTGCTGCATAATTTTTTAAGAAAAAGTGAATCATCTCGGAACATTTACACACCTCCAGGAACTTTCGATTACATAATGGACGGACAACTTGTTAATGACACTTGGAGACAAGATTACACCGAATCGTCAGGTATAAGGCCAATACCAAATGTGGCTAGAAGAACATCAAGCAATATTATGGAAATTCGATCAGAATTTGCTGATTATTTACATAATTTAAATTAAGTAGGTATTACTATATATTAAAAATTAAAATTACAACACTTATATGCACTTCACATAATTTTTACTTATATGTTATTGATGTAAAATTAATATTTTTTATCTGTATAATATAATATAATAATATTTTATCACTTATGTTTACTAAAATAAATGTATTTTCACTCACCTCATCTTCCGTATTTATCTCGGTATTTATTGTTTCTTCGACATCATAATTTGTTCCCAAAAATCTCTCCATAACATCATATGCAAACCATATTGGCTGAAACACGTCGTCAGCGCCCGCTCCAGATCTTATTGACGCTTTTTTCTTTTTTAGAAGAGGCCTAAATGTAGCCATTAGTGACTTTTTTTTGGCTTTTAGTTCATCAATTGGAATAGACATGTCAAAACTAATTCTTTTCCACGCATCGTGCACCTTATGTTTTAATTTATGGTATTTATCTTTTGTATCCCATATAACTCGTTCACCCTCATACAATTCTAAACATTTTATGGTTGTTTCATTGCTCCAATCAGCTTGCATATTGACAATTTTAACAAACTATTTGAGCACCAAAATTTAAATAACAAAATGTAAAAAATACGCAAGCGTATAGTTCTTTGACACGCGTTTAGCGGCAACTGAATGTAAACACGCAATCGCGCTCGCGCTGCCGGCTAAGTTGCTATTATTAGCAGGGCAATGTAAACACTCACTGCTTACGACGCTGCCACAGAAGTATTTTGGGAATTATAACAGCAGCGGAAATAGCTGAATGTAAACGAGGCATAAAGGAGCAAAGAATCGACAAGCGCACACCATCGTACCTCGTTAGTTAACAGTGCCATTCTAATTTATTTTAGAGAGTGTCATTAACTAGTGAATACGAGGGTAAAACTTACCTAGTTGGTTATACCGCGTATACTGAGATACTGGTATACCACAATGGTTAATATCATTTTTAATCATACAGTGAAGTATTGGAATGTTTTGATTTTTAACAATAATAGTAAAACATGCATCTAAATATTCTTCCAACGACTGATATTGAGTAAAGGCGTGAACTAAAGCGGACATGAGAGCAAGAGATTGATCGCTTATAACCAATTTTGGTGGTTTTATGTCACACCTTAGCCATCTTTGTAACCATAAATAAATAGACGTGCTATCATGTTGTTCTGATAACATTGAACAAACCGTGAAAGACTTGCTGTTTATATTCATAACACCTTCGTATAAAAAAATCGGACCACTGTATGTATTATTATTTCTCTTGATTTTTTTTACACATCCCCCGGTGGCATCAAAAGATATTGTCGGTACCGTAGTTTTTTCATAATTATCTTTAAATATCTTTAATTGCAAATGACTCCAAAAATGAACGAAAAATTTATCTAATCCAATATCCCTTATTGTTGGATCATATATTGGATTATTTTTCATTAAAGCTAAGGATAATATCGGGCGTCGCCCGTTACCGCACAAACGCGCAAAATACGCATGGGACAAAACCGCACACAGATTTTAAAATACTGGATATCCCATTACCGCACACGTATATTTTGGACGATTATTGTCACTTATCGACAATTATCTATAACGACATTATTAAGCTGTATCTGTAAAAGATTTTATTCACAGTGTACAAATTTGTAGTGCATTATTAGTCGTCTTTCAATCTTTGAATCATTCCTCGAGACATTTAAATAAAATCAATAGGTACAATATGTTTAAACTTTTTACTAATAACCGTGGTAATAGTTCTATTCATTTCGAAAACTATAACTTTCGTTATTTTAGAACTAATAAAAGTTCATGTGATATTGTTTGGCGGTGTGTCCAAAAAACATGTAATATAACTATTATCACTAACAATGAAAAAACGGTTTTAATTCGCGGTAATATTAAAGATCACCAACACGACGAGGATAATGATGAACAAAAAAAAGAACTACAAAAGATTCATACAGCTGTTAAACGTAAAGCTATTGAAAATGTATATGAAAAGCCAATAAAAATAATTCGTAAAGAATTATCAAGTATTGAAGACTCACAGGTATGTTCATCTAATATAAATGCTCTTCGAAAATCTATGTATCGATAACGACGCAAAACTTTACCTACCGTTCCATAGTATTGAGAATAAATCTAAAGAAAATTTTGTACACGTACCTATTTGAAGAGGATGAAATAATAATTGTAACTTGCAAAACAAATGTATTATTTCTCAATGACAATACGGAAACTCTTTTAGCAGACGGTACATTCACATATGCCCAAAACATTTTTTTTAGCAATATACAATACATGGTTTAACAAGAGGCCACTACGTTCCGTTAGTATTTTGTTTTTTGCCATCTAAAACATTAAAATGTTACATTCGTATGTGGACAAATTTAAAAAACCTATGTTTACAATTAACAGATACAAATTTAAATCCACAATTATTACTTCTTGATTTTGAAGTCAGAGCTCACACTGCAGCGAGAAATGTGTTTAAAAATATCAAAATTAAAGCATGCCGATTTCATTTATGTCAAGCATGGTATCGAAAAATAAATTCTATTCCAATACTACATAAAGAGTACAAAGATAAAAATTCAAAGATTGGAAAGTGGCTTAAAATGTTTTTCGGATTACCATATTTACCGGAAAATTTGGTTTCCGATGCTTTTAATGACATTTTATCTGAAGCTCCGAAACATAAAAAGGGTTCGGAGTTTGCTAATTATATACTTGAAAATTATATTGACACTGAACAATTTCCTCCTACAATGTGTGCTGAAGAACCTAATGGTACAAAAAGAACGACTAACGGTGCTGAATCATACCACAGTCAACTTCGGTTTGAATTCTATATGCCACATCCATCTGTTTTCCAAGTTGTACGTATGAAAAATATTAGTTATTAAAATATAGTAATAACTAGTAATTATTTTATATTTTTAGATTGATGTTTTAATAGACCAACAAGTGATTAATGAAGCGCAAATGCGAGAAATTAAGAAGGGAACTGAAGCAGTACAGCGGAAATGTGATCGGGAACGAGAAGCCAATTTGGTATATCAGTACTCGCTTTTATTAACAAACAAGCTGACTGTAATGGAATATATAGAAAAATCAGGTTTACATTTTAAACCAATATAGGTGTCTACAATAACATTCATGTTTAAATTATTACATTTCTATTAATTATTAATATAATTATAGTACTACAAATTATGACTAAAAAATATTTTTAACTATTTAATTCTATGTAATATATTTTCAAATTTTTATATTTAATAAATTTATGCGGTATCGTACCATTTGTTTTGCGGAATTAGGCTATATCTTTTTATAAATCTGTGCGGTATCGTACTATTTTTGTGTGCGGGATTGGGTTATGCATTTTGTGCGGTATTGGGTCATGTTTGTGCGGTAATGGAAAGCGCCGATAATATCGGGTCAGGGTGTAATTTAGTGGAAGCAATAGCTTTACTTTTGGCAACTTTTAAACATGATGATTTTGGAATATGAGCAGGTATTGGATCACCTATGTAAAAAATGTATTAATATCAAATTATATGTCTTTATTTAAAATCACTATAAAATATTTGTAAAAACGAATGTATGATAAAAAAAACATGAAGTATTACTATCGAAAAATAAATAATTTTAAAAACAAGACTTTCTACACATTACGTTGAAGAAATTAAAACCTCGAGTAACTTTACTTATTAAAATATTAATTAAAAAACTTTTGTACAGTTATTACCTTCTTTCATTATTCTATTTGCTTCATTTCTAGTATAGACAGAAGGGCATATGTTACCATCCAAAATTGCAGCTAGTGCTTTATTTTTTTCAGAACCTATAATTCTTCTCTTCTTTGAATATGGTACATTAAAATTACCTGTATAAGAACATTTCATTATAACTCTGTACAAAATAAAAAAATAATTTTAACCAGTGAATTTCTAAGACAAAATTAAATATGTAATAAATTTAAAAATAAGTTAATACAAAGAAGAATATTTCTCTGAATATCAATAACTAACTTGGAATCCATTGCAGGGATATCACTAATTTTTCCATCGAAAATAGAACCACAGGTTATGCATCTACCACGTATTGATAAAAATACCATCCCATCCAAACTCACATTAGCTTTTTTAAATGTTAAGCAACATGCAAGTCTAGTATGTAGGAAAAAATGTTCATGGATGCAATTGGTGCATTCGTAAAGAGATAATATTTTATATGTCCTTGGAAAAGGTTTTTCAAAATAGGTTTTTTCCCGAGGCTGTATAGTTTTCCACTCGTCCGCAGATAAAGTTATATCAAAAATGATACTAGATTTATCTTTGTCATCGCTTTCTTCTGTACTTGATGATACAAAACCATTATTAATTGAACAATCTGTAAATAAATATAACGCATTTGAGAAAAGTTTATACCATATACCTATTTTATTAAATTCATACCATTATTGGCGATTTCATTGTGATTAGAACCAATATCTATTTGATTAACTAAGAAAATTTCTTCTTTGGTATTATCTCTATTTAATGCAACACGAATACGGATAGATTCTAATGTTATATTAGACTTATATTTTTCATTGATCACATCAGCAATGTCTTGCCAAATCTTCGATTTTTTACTAAATATGTCTATTTAAATTATAAATTGAATAAAAATATGCATTTTACGTGAAATTAATTAATAAATAATAATTATACAAAAAAATAATTATTATTTTTTGTATATAAAATAATAATTTTAACTTCATACGTCCCTAGTTTTTTATTTTTTATCCAGAACACTTATTTTTTCAATATTCTTATGAGCAATACTTATTTAGAACCTTTTATTTAATATTCAAATCTTAGGTTTAAGATTAAGGTATATAAATCAAAAATTTCAATTATTTATAAATAGCTCAAAACAGCTTCAAAATTATTTGAAACTATCGATGTTTTCCATTACCGTGTAACAATTATTATAAATATTAATATGTTACATGACACTCAATTGTCATTTGTACACCTCAGATCAACAGTATTGCAGGACTCCGTTTAACCACGTTAAGGTCACTATTAGTATATTATAAGATAATAACCGTGAGTAGCATTATTTATAAGTATTTAGTATTTAATAAAAATTAGTAATACCTAAAACAGAATCCTTGTTATTTATATTACAATTAAGATCCCTACAATCTACCCCTGGCTACAGAAATTATATCTAAAGAGTCCTACGACTCTCACTGGATATCTCAATATCTCATATTTATCTGGTCATTACACGTTACAACCGCATACAAAAATAGGAAAATACCGCAAAAATTTGTTAAATATAAAAATTTAAAAAAATATCACGTAACTAAATTCCACAAAAATAATCTGAATTAATATAATTATAAACAGACACAATTTATTTTTTGTTCATCACTGTCTTCATCGTATTTTGGTGATCTTTAACATTATTCCGAACTTAAGCTGTTATTTCACTCTTGGTGATAATATGGTTTCCGGTGCCGTACGTAGTCAGGATATCGGAAACAGGTATAACTATTTATATACTTAACATTTTAATTTTTTTTTAATTTTTAGTAAAAAATAAATTTATAAATACAATTCTTTTTGGTCAGAAATATGTTTATTTGTGGGTTACCAATATTTTGATTTTGGTTATGGGCCAATGGGCCCCTAAAATTGTTTGACCCTGGGCCCAAAATTATCGTAATTTGGGCTTGTAATTACACTGTATTTCTGAAATATAGTTTAAATAAAATTATACATATAATCAAATCAAAATCAATTAAGTGTGATAAGAGCGGTGTTTTTTTATAACTATAAATGTGTTGTTTACAATAAATTATTGTCGTATGACATATAGGTGGGGGGCTTGAGCCTGGAAGCTCTCATTTGCTATGCCACTGATGGTTTATCTACATGTTCTCTGCATAAATAGCCAAACAATATCACCTTGACTTTTATTAGTTCTAAAATAATGTTGGTTAAAGTTTTTTAAATTTTTTTTATCAATATTTATAAAAAA
This sequence comes from Aphis gossypii, assembly GCF_020184175.1. Classification (NCBI taxonomy): domain Eukaryota; kingdom Metazoa; phylum Arthropoda; class Insecta; order Hemiptera; family Aphididae; genus Aphis; species Aphis gossypii. The sequence goes on from NW_026083285.1 coordinate 30,416, forward strand.
AAAAATAAAAAAAAAAACACACATCATTGAAAAATCAATACATTCATCACTCCGTTCAGAATCTAAAATATGTTAAGTTGGGTCACAAGATAGAAAAAAATATTATTTTTAAGTATCCACTATACTACAGTAATTAGAAATACAAATTAATGAATTTTTCATCACGATAATTTTTATATTGTATCGGTATACCATTAAAACATAACAAAAAAATGTACCTAAAAAAAATTAATTTTATGGGTTTGAATTTATTAAAATCTTCGAGGACCATAAGCACAAAATTTACCATTCAACTACAACAACAAGTAACAACTACGTATTTAATGACAATAGTCATTAGTCATAAACATGATATAATATTATATTATATTATATTGATTTCAATAACTCGTAACTAAATCCAAACGCGAAATTTAATTTTTCCTATTGTTTTCAGTTTCTATAGACCAAACTACATTAATCCAAAATAATAAACTTGCTAACAAAATAGTTTCCGATGTTTTCATATGTTAACAAGTACCTATATTAATAAGCATTTTAAGTTACATAAATGATCGTTGACTAATTAGTATTTAGTAATTATTTATATTTTACCATATATCATAAAATCAATAGTTTTACTTACGTTTGCCGTTTTCTCCATTAATATTTACAGCTTGAAGTATCTGGTCTTTATGGTCTTTAATTTCATTTTTTATTAGATGACTTTGCGCAGTCGGAATTCTACCACGTTTAGCACACATTATAATTACGTAAGTGCACACTATAACGATGGCGATCAAGAAGTAAATAATATATCATTAATTACTATTATACATTACAAATAAGTTTCGATATCAAAATAACATTTATATATATTAATAGAAAATAAAATAATAATTAACATTATGGATATTAATATATTATATAATATTATCACGAGATCTGTGATAGAGTGGATAATGTTATATTAGTTTTGTAAACAAAAATAATGGAAGAGAAAATTTAATAATAAAACGTATTAAAAATAGCATTTAAGTAATGGTAATTAATAAGTAATAACTAATACACCCGTTGATTATTAATGTTGGTACTTGTTTATAAAATTATTTTTAGGGGTACTACCTAATAAGTAAATAGTACTTTCTACTTAGGACAATCATCTAGTAGTTTCTGTACTAATGCTATATAACTAAATGACAGATCTGTTATCCGTAAACACAAATCATTATTCATTTTTCACGAGCAAAGTTATACAAAATAGGTACTTACTAGGTATACCTTTTCGGCGAGTATAAATATATGCAATAGACAGTAGACGATAAAATACAAGATATATCTACATTTTACAATAATAAGTAATTATAATAAAAAATACCTAATTGGTATTTAAACGTTTTTTAAGAAATTTAAATAAATCGGAACAAATTATGATACAATTAGTTGTGCAGAAAAAACTTCGTAAAGTTAATTTGTTGTGGTTCCGCGTGCGGGGGAAACGTTTTCCTGTCACCCGCGCAGGAAAATTGATTTTTCCGGGGGAAAATGATGGGTACAAATTCCCAAATTGGTGGTACAAATCGGTACGAATTATGGTACAATTAGTTGTGCAGAAAAAATGTGGGTTTTTTAACTTTGTGGTGCCAGGGAAATGCACCTCTTCTGAAACACGACAACAAAAGATGTAATACTACGGAACTCAATTTTTAAAAGGATACACTTGCCGTCCGGCGCGGTTTCCGGCTGCTGAGGCGGCGAAGTAGGCGATGGCGATGATATAATTTGGGTAATTAAGACGAGATCTCAGAACAGAAAAAAATAGGATCTGCTTTAAAAATCGAAAAGACGGCTAAATTTTACATTTCATTAGTCGCCTTTTACGACAGGCTGAGGAGCCGTGGAAGTATTCTAACCCCCTTCCACGGGGGTAACGTTTGGGTTAGATGTTATGAAAAATAATTTTATATCGCACAGTACACTGGCTAATTTCCACACCACCTCAGAGGTATAGCGTTCGGCGCATTTTTTTTAAAGTGGTTTCCCCATGAGGCCTAATCCACTGCTCCAGCCTACTACTGCCTACCCCTGTAAAACAAAATAATACAATTAAAATATATTTGTTTTATTATCTAAAAACTCACTACTCACACTATCCGTATTGAACATTTTTATTACGGATTTTATAATTTCTTTTTTCCAGTTATACAGGAAATAGTGTATCTTGTTCTCTTTCGTTACGCTTATAATAGCGTGTCGGGACACATTATCGCTATTGTAGTCTCGACTAGCTATTTGAAATATTATTTTGATTCTGTCTTCCATCACCTTTCGATCATATCGATTTTGTATTGCTTTGAGAAATGACTCCGTCACCGCCGCACCAGCGTGGTTGGTATACTCGTCGGACTCCACGAGTTTCTCCTTTATCAGTTGTTCGGTGAGATTTACATATGGTTCCGAATTGAAGATGTCGTCGAAGCTGAAACAAAATAAATTTTCAAATAAATTAATCATCGTCGTTAACCTAACCTAACCTAACTCACTTCGACATTACGTCCACCTCGAACAATTCTGTTTTGTCCACTAAATTTAATTTTTCTTGCCGGCGGATGGCCTCGCTGGCTTCCGGTAATCTATAAAATTTTAGCGCCGTCCCTTCTCCATGCTGAAGATACCTCGCGACGTCTCGACCGACTTCCGAGAGGTGACCTCGAGACTTCGTCTCGATCATCCGCCGGAAGACGGTCGCCGACAACTTCGCATTGGACTCGGAATCCAATAGGGCACCGTATATTCTATTAACTTCGTCGTATAGTTTCGTAACCCTCTGGCCTTTATTTGTTACGAAGAAGTTACTAACGACGGTTTCCATCCTACGACGGAGTGCGTAGTACCTGTAAAGTTTTTACGGTTATAAACGGCAAAACATAATATTATGAGAATACCCAGTGTATTTAGTACCGGAGTCGACCCCGGTTCTTTATCCCCCGTTTTATGATTGGCCACAAGTAATTACTGTGCTTGGCCCCTCCACTCTCCGGTTGTCCCATTCGCTTAACATGAAGTTAACGACGACGCCGCTTCGATTTTTGCTAGTCCATAACAATCGAATAGCTAGCCCACACATCAACTTTCTCTATACTCCGCTGAGCTGAAAGTTTAAAAGTTAAAAAAAAAGTTGAAGGTTTAATCAGGTATTGTGTTGTTTCAGATTTTAAATCTAATGTATTTACGTATTTTTGTGCAGCCGTTGAAGTTTTTTCGGATGACACTACTATTCAGTCAGTAGGTGCAAATTGTTCTTCAAGATCCTCCTAAAATATGGGCACATCACGATCAATTTGTGTCATGACGTTTTCAACGTCCGTGTATTCCGACATGACGTCCGCTTCTGCTATTTTCCGTTTAAACAGCTCAGAAGACTGCTGTTTAAGTTTTTTCGAATAACTAATTTACAGTTTCTGTTGTAGCAACTTTATACCGTTGATCACCTTCTCATTAGGCCCGCCGTCAAAGCCTTTTGGGAAGGTGACGTCCTCGTGACAGCAGAGAGAAAGCGCCGATATAAACAAACTGTGTAAATTTTTCAAATAATTTATAGAGGTGGACACCGTCTGTCACAGTTTTTCTCGCCTATAAAATTCAAAATATGCCACACGATCAGGTTAAAATTCAATGGGATTCAAATACTTACATCTCCATGTATTTGAGGTAGGGTACCTCACTACACATTAAAAGTTCAGACCAGTGCCGTACCGGCGATTCTCGTTGGTGTAACCAATTGTTCACAAAACAAAGGACTCTGGAGACGTTTGCAAGGTAGTTTTTGCACGCGCCAGAGTCCGTTTCGTGAGTGTTTGGCAGTTGGTCTTGAAGCCCTTTTTCGCTTATGTTCTGTCGCACCTTTTTGTACCTAGAGGGCCGAAATACAAAAAACACCGCCAATACAATAAATAGACAATCGATTTTATTATGTAATCTTCTTTAACTCACGGCGATTCGTTGTTTTCATTAGATGACTGAATTACTCTTTTGGGAGTGTCGGTAGCGGTGATTGGTGGCGTTGGAGTAAGGGACCGAGGTGGAGTGGGCACAGGGAGGCGTGGTCTCGTGGGCACGACCGGAAGCCGAACGGTACCACCACGCGAACGGATCCTCTATCAGGGGGACGTCGGGAAGATCCCAAGAGTACGCTTTTATTCGGTCCAAAACGCAGTCTAAATACGCAAAAAAAAAAACCAACTCCGTTTAAAGGGAATTCGCATTCCAAGTGAATTCTATACTCACCTAAAGGCGATCTTCCTGTACGACCTGTCGTCCCAGTAGGGACCTAACTCGTCCCGGATGACCGATAAGGGTATGAGAATAACCGAACGACGGGACTCAGCACCGAAGATTTTCCCAATTTCTTTTAAGCTCTGATTTTATTCAAGTGTTTGGTTGAAGTGTGTCGCGTCATTTTGTTATCGTCCGTTCTGTATTTACAAAATGGGCAGTACTTGATAAGCTGCGGAAAACGATACCATTGAGTTTATTACCAGTAGTTAGGGTACCACGTGCAAAGATTACTTACGCGATGGCTAATTGTTGAGTCGGCCTTTTCCATAACGTTTAGCCTTGTCTTCTTTATAATAATAGGCGACGGTGCTGTGGAAAACAGTTGTATTAATAAAATGGCACAGAGCGTAGCTGTAATGATAATACTCACAGCGGATAACCAATGAATCTCTCGACATATGTATTTCAGGTGATCGCAAACCAGACATGCGATTAGAGCCTGGTACCTGTGCACACGGTCTGCGGCGAGACGGTGTACGCGATGACGCCGGCAACGGTGACCGCGAATGGGAAGAAAATTCGTACACGTCTTTCTTCATTATCACCGTGTCCTGCAACGGCATCGGTGATCGCGTATGGGTCATTCCAGTAAAGTCTGGTACCAGTGACCGCAACGATGACGGCGACGATGACCGCGATCTGCGGTGAGACGATGACGGCGACGTTGACGGTGAATATATATCATCCACATTCAACGGTAGCTGTAACGGAGTAGCTAAAAAAGAATATTATTTAAATATGAAAAACAAACGTATATTAATATCTGTGCTTACGTTCTTTATCCTCGTCGTCGTCTGTGTCTAAAGGAAATCGAACATGGGTTCCTAACTCCGTTACCGTTGGCACCGATATGACGTGATCTGGCTTGTCCTCCTCTTCGGCCTCCTCAAACTTTTCGACTTGATTCACTAGTTCAACACGTCGCTGAAACCAATCGGGGTCACAACAGTACCCTTCCTGCCTGTGCACAACGACTTCCTTTTTAATGATATCCATCTTTCGTCCACGGAACTTGATAATTGCTATTTAAAAAAGTCAATTTATTTCAATTTATTCGTTTAAATAATTTCCAAGGTTTACTTTTCACGATTTTGGGTTTTCTGACTACATTGGTCTTCTCCAAAGGTTCGTTGAGATTTACCGATGGAAAATCGTCGATACTGGCGGTACTTGCTATTTAAAAAAGTCGATTAATTTCAATTTATTTGTTAAAGTAATTTCTAAGGTTTACTGGTTCATTACCAATGGCCAAATTGTCCTTATTTACGTGGTATGAGGATTTCATATTTTTACCAATGACATTCCCAATCTTCTTTACGCGTTTAGTAGTTTTGTCAAGCTCCTTACGAAGAGTTAACATCGGAACATTACATATACGACTGGCCTCGTTGACTGATACACACTTCTTCTGGACCACCTCAACAGCCGTCTTTAAGTCCTTGTCGTCTTTTCTATTCACGTAACCGCGTTTTGCCTAATAAAATAAAAACGTCACAAATGAAACTAAAAGAAATTAAACGACTTACAAGACGTGGGACTATGTTTTGCTTTTTGGCGTGGTCCCGCAAGGTGGTCTCGGCAATATTGTACAATCTTGCTGCATGAGCCACTGAGCATGTACCAATTTTCAATGCGCGTAGGGCATTTTCCATTTTATTAAATGACATTCTACAATTAAAATTAAAAATCACAACGATTACTAGCGCTAAGGAATTCACTGTCCGCGTATTATCAAACCCTCTATAGCCACAGAGCCGGTCTTTAATACGCAGTTTTCATTGGCCCATTTAAAATTCGCGCCAAATATTTTATATTGTGATATTGATTATTTGATTATTAAATGACTATTATAATATAATATAATTATTAGATTGTTATTATAATTATTTAATCATTGATTATAAATATTATAATATCTTTTATCAATTACACAACTGTATTAATAATATTTATATTATTATCATTAAATAAAAAATATTATATATAATAGGTACTTAATATAATACTTTATAGTTGTTAATATTTTATTTGGTATTTATTTATTGCAAGTAATATTCTTCAAAGATGTCTATTGAAACAATAATTAAATATATTAATAATAAATATGTATCTGATATTGATTGGGCTAAATCAAATCCTGAAAAAAACATCTTCACTGTGCGAACAAATATTACAGACATAAGTTCTGCTATTAACTGGCTTGAATTATTTAGCACTGTGTCAAATAGTAATTGGATAGTAAATTTCGAGTTACAGAATCCTCAAAAGTAATTTCTTATATTTATATTTTAATTTACAGTTAAATATTGTTATTTATTGTTAATAGTTTCTTAAACTAAAATATCTTAACATAACATTAAAACATAAGTAGTTACAGAACACCAAGGAATAGGTACATCAATATTAAAAGTAAGACATTTTATAAGGTAATCAAAACTTCAAAATTTGAATGATGTATCTAGTTATTCTGAGATTATGAAAAAATTGTATAGATGAGTCCTCCAAATATTGAACAAACTGTATATTGAATATAAGTATTGGAGTTTTGAAAAGTATATGTTTAAAAGTGTAACCCATTTATGTATGTAGGCATTTATTTCTGGTTAATAATGTAGATATGTAGTTATGTGTTTTATTGATGAATAAATCATAACTATTTTTAAAACTTAATATATTGCTTAATATACCTACCTTATAAAAAAATAAGTACCTATGGTACCTACCTATTTTAATAAATATGATATACTATTAAAGTATATTAAGTTTTATCTAAACGGTTTTAATTTTTAGATGGTATGTAAACATTATTATGGATCAACAAATAAATAATTTATTTTTAATCATTATTATACCCACTTAATATTTACTTATGAACAAAGTTAGTATTTATGACTTAATGCAGAGTATGCAAGAGCAGTAGACCCACCAAAGAATAGTATGTTAGATTCAAAAGTATAATTTTACACCTCTCAAAAAGTGCAAATTAAAAATGATTATGAATATTTTATTTTTTACAAGATCTATAATTTTTATTTTTATTTAAATCATAGTTAAAAATAATTATCATCATCTAGTGACAAAATGATAATTATAATTTCTGACTAAATTCTCTTCAGTATGGTAAAAAATACTTTTAAAACTGTTTTTAAATACTATTAAAAATACATTCGTACCAAAAGTACTTAAAAACAATTATATTTATAATACTTGTCATGAATTTGAAAATTTATTAATTTAATTAATTTTTTAATTACCCATTTAAAATTGTAATGTTATACATTATAGCCTAAATACAAAACTTAATCTTGTACTACCTACTTAATTTTATACTGAAAAATTAAAATAAATAATTAATGTTTATTATATTTTAATTCTGAAATACTTTAACAATAACATAATATGAAAAATATAAAAAAAAAAAAAATATGTTAGGATTGTCAAAAAATAATATGAAATATGATCATTTTTAATTTTAAAATATATTTAAATAAACTAGATAGGTATTTGATATTTAATTACGTTCAAGACAGCACTTAAAATACTTAATTTAAAAAGTGTTTTAAATATAATTAATGTTACAATCCTTTGGTGGTTAATGATTGTATTAAATACTTAAACAAATATTAATGCAAACATTTATTTTATGCTTAAATTAAATAAATCATAAATATAATTATTTTTTGTTTAATATGGGGGTGATTTTTTTTATTTTTAATTATTATCCCCCTCCTGAAAATACAATCAATAACCATCTATAATAATTAGTTATTTAATATCTATGCTGAAGTGTCTCACATAGTTACGTTTTAGTAATTTCTAATAATATTTTATCATTATTATCCATGTTTCTAGCTAAGTATACTCTTCTGCTAGCTAGATAGAATATTATTAAAGAAATGGAGTTGTCTGGTATAATATTACATTATAATAAAAAATCATATATATATTTTTTTATATCCCGAATCATTTAAAATGTTGAGTATGTTTTAAAATAATATTTTAACATTAGGGTTTTCATTAATTATAGAATAATATATGTACTTATATAGTTACCTATTATTACAATATTACTTATAATTTTACTCTAAACCATCAGATAAATAAATACTTTAGATTTAAAGTGGACACTATTTTGTTTTAATACCTACCAAAAATGCTTTGTCATAATTAACACCTATTAAACATGTCATGTTAAATTTAATAAATAGTAAATAATAATATTGTATTATAATAGTTAATAATAGTCAGTAAATACTATTAAAAAAAAGTAATAACATACACTTAGTAGTTAGAAATAGAGTTCACAATTGAGTTCTGTTCAGAAGTATTTACTTTATAGTTTATTGATAACAATTTTAAAACATAAAATTATTTTATACTGCAAATTAATTGTATATTTGTATATTATGACTTATGATTATAAAATAAATTTAAACTGTTACTATAAACTGACTACTCAAAATGGAACCATATAAATAACATACAAAATTACTTAAGACAAATTATGAGCAATTTCTGTTAACGCCACGGAATGAGAAGGTGGTTACTATTATGTATTGTGCTATTATTATTGTACGCCGGCCGATCACACACACACACACACACACACACACACACACACACACACACACACACACACACACACACACACACACACACACACACACACTCGTGTGCAGCAGTCGCTATCTCTGTATTTATTTTTGTTTATGTATTATAATTATTGAGTGTCGTGTGAATTATATAATATTGTGTTACGTAAATGGCGACGGTGTGTTATCTGCTGTCGTTGCGAGCAATTGTTAACACGGCCGCCGCAAATATAGCCAGTCGCTATTGTACCCGTACGTCGAAAAAGCACCGACGTGCGTCAAAATTGGTGTTAGTTAAAAAGTCGCACTTGTTCCTTGTTACATTATTATTGCCGGGTGCGAATCGCTTTATTGTAGTTGATTTTTAAGTTGTGTGCGCTAATCGCCACAATTATATATTATATTTACGGCGCGAATCGCTGTATTAATATTTTGTTATAATTATTGTGTTGGCGCTAATCGCCGCATTTGTTATTATTATTGTATTAGTGCTAATTGCCGCAATTTTTATTATTATTTTTATATTTGCGTGTGTGTGAAATTATTTATATAAGCTAGAGCAGGTAGCAGCTGGCCAGCCGAGTACCGAAAAGTTGTGAGTTTTTTTTTATTGTTTATTTATTTTATTATTATTTGCGTTAGATATTATTATACAATATATTTGCCAGTAGCTGTATAATATTATTAGCCGTATTGGTTGAGCCAAACCGGCAACTATTATACTATTATTTTTCTTTGTTGGGCCAAAAGGGCCGTAATTTATTTATTGATTATTATTTTATTATACAACCTATTTTTATTATCTACATTGCGTTACCATTGTTTCTAGAGTTACCTTACCATTTAATATTAAGTTTTACACACATACCATTTTACACATATATACACATCACCCATACACTAGCACTCACAGGATTTGCTCGGCGAACCTGGCCATCTTCTGTTGAGTGCTAAACATATATACACACAATACACAAGTCGGTCGGTGTGTAAGCATACAGCACGGAGCATTTTAGTAACCGGGCGCACGGCCTATTATTGTTCGTTCCCGGCCTCAACAATTTCAATCAAACTATTTTATATTTTAGAGTTATATTTCATAAGTATTGGGTTTGTCAACATGCTTCAAAAAATAAAACAAAGCTGAAAGAAAGTATTCGTGATACTCTTTGTAAGGTATCTTTAGATATTTTATTAAAAAAAAACAATAAAAATACCAGGAAAAATGATTTTGTGGCGTAGTCCAACTTAACTTAAGTCACAACCACCCTATAAATTCATGTGATGCTCTCAAGAACTTAAGGGTTTCTCAAGAAGTAAGCATGTTATGAATTGTACATTTTATCGAGTATAATAGAATATATAGAATATAATAAATCACGAATCAATTTTTAGACAAGAAATACATTCATAGCATACTTTAGTGATGGACTTACTGCAAGTGAAGCTTCTCATTTACATGAGAGCAAATTACTTCTACAAGAAGAATCATATAATTTGTTGGCTAATGCAGCAGTAAATCCAACAAAAAGACAAGTAAACTATTTGCATGATGAGTGGAGAAAATTGAATTTTGGACCAATTCATGAGCCACTTGTTAAATTGAAAGAAAAGTCTTTACAATATGCTGAACTTGGTAAAAATTTAAAAATCTATTAAAATACAAAATGATAGTCATAGTTAGAACATCTCTATTTTAGGAACTAAAATATCCATAAAGTCGGACATGCCATGGGCAGTAATTATTGTTACACCTATAATGAAGCGAGCTCAAGAGTTAAAGTCTGCTCAAGAAATTATTTTTCTTGATTCCACTGGCTCTGTAGATACAACATGTAATACCATAACAGTACTTTTAACTATATCAAATGCTGGTGCAATACCTATTGCCATATTAATACACCATGGGGAATCAGAAAAAAGTTATAAAGGTGCATTTAATTTGCTTAAATTAATATTTACACAATGTTTTGGTGGCAAAGAGGTAACTAAATAAATTAATGGTTTCTAAATAATATAAGCTACTAATCATTCAATATTTAGGTTCCACTAGTATTCATGACTGACGATTCTAAAGCAGAAAAAAATGCATTGAAGTCATTATGGCCCACATCCAAACAGTTTTTATGTAATTTCCATATGGCACAAGCCGAATGGAGATGGCTTCATGATAATAAAAATATAATTAAACTATCAGATCGACTACCATTAATGAGAAAATTTCAAAAAGTGAGATTTATAAATGTATTCATTGTAAAAATAATAATCTGTTTTATATATTATAATATAAGTAGTGTTTCAATTTGGTTGAACCAAGCCGTTAAGTCTTGTACATTATATATATATATATATATTATATTACTTATTGTATTTATTTACATAGATTGTAAATTTCTATTTTTATTAATAAAAAAATTTAAAAAAGTAAAAAAATAATAAAAATAATGTTTTATTAATAATGAATTTACAACAATACACTGTATGCATATACAATTAATTTAATTGTTTATGTTAATACATAATACTTATTAGTTTTATTAATTTAGTCACAAAAAATGTGTAATTCTACTTGAAAGTTGAAGCTATATAATTCAATTAAATAAAAAATTAAACATTTAAAAAAAAAAATAAATTTCTTGGTGATTTAAAATACAATTTCAATTATTTTAGGTTATGTATTCTGAAAATCAACAAGATTATGAAAGCTCTGTAAAAGAAATTAGAGAAGAGTTAAATAATTATACCAACTTTGTATAAAGATTTGAAGTCAATTATCAAAGAAGGGATCAATGGGTACGTCTTTACAGGTTGGGCACATTATAAAGAAATATTGAAACAAACAATTATGCCGAAGCCTCAATTAGAATAATTAAAGATATAATATTAAGTAGAACTAAGGCTTATAATGCAGTTGCGTTGGTAGACTTCATTGTTCATGTTGGTGAAGAATACTTTATTTTGAGATTATTAGATCATGCCCATGGTAGATATAGAGCAACTCATAGATTGTACAGCAAACTGTGTTCTAAAATGTCAGACATTAATAAGGATGACATAAAACAAGTTGATACTAATACTTACACAATTCCAAGTCAATCAGACAGTACAATTATATATTCAATTAATACTGAAATTGGAGTATGTTCTTGTAAAAGTGGAATATCTGGAGCTTTTTGCAAGCACCGAGCATGGGTTCATCATGAACTTAAAATTCAATTGCCAAACAGTTTTGCAATAACAATGGAAGAACGATATGCATTAGGAAAACTAGCATTAGGGGATAAATGTCCTCCGCAAGAGTTCTTCCAGGCTCTAATAGAACAATTAATAAAATCAACTAATGAAAACAGTAAAAATATTTCTATCATATCATAAAACACTAATACTGATAAATCTTATGAGACACACCAGGAAAATATTGAAAATTTGAAAGAAGAAGGTATATTATAAGTCAACCATATAACAACACAAAATTCCACCAAAACCCGGGAGTCCTCGTGTCCCTATCTACTATCTAGCGGCGGGGAAAGAAGACCCTGTTGAGCTTGACTCTAATCTGGCATTGTTCGGAGACATGCCGAAGTGTAGCATAAGTGGGAGTCGGGGGTCTAGGCGGGCGGTCTCGCGGCCGTCCGTCTCCCCGTCGACCTTGAAATACTACTACTCGCACCGTTTCCCCACTTACTCGGTAGAGCGGAACGCGCGGTTCCGGCCGCGGGTGCGTCCGGCCGTCGTCGGCTCGCCGTCGGTTTGTCCGGCGCGCGGCGCGGTTGATATTCCGGTAGCATGAAGCACCAGCCGAGGGCTCCAGGCGTTAAACCGCGGACCGCGTCCGTGCGCGTGCGGCCGGTCGTCAAAAGTCGCCATCCGCGTGCGTGGCGCTTCCGCGGGCCCGGGCCCTGGTGCGATCCGTATTCCGAGGACACCGCCAGGTGGGGAGTTTGACTGGGGCGGTACATCTGTCAAAAAATAACGCAGGTGTCCTAAGGCCAGCTCAGCGAGGACGGAAACCTAGCGTAGAGCAAAAGGGCAAATGCTGGCTTGATCCCGGACGCTCAGTACGCGTAGGGACTGCGAAAGCATCGGCCTCTCGATTCTCTCGTCCGCTGAAGAGTTTTCAGCGAGAAGTGTCAGAAAAGTTACCACAGGGATAACTGGCTTGTGGAGGCCAAGCGTTCATAGCGATGTCGCTTTTTGATCCTTCGATGTCGGCTCTCCCTATCATTGCGAAGCAAAATTCGCCAAGCGTCGGATTGTTCACCCGCTTAAGGGAACGTGAGCTGGGTTTAAACTGTTGTGAGACAGGTTAGTTTTACCCTACTGATGCACGGTCGCACGCGATCGAAACCGCCTTTACGGCGGCAGTCGTTACGATAGTAATCCTGCCCAGTAGGAGAGGAACGGCAGGTTCGGACATTTGGTTCGGCACTCGCCCGAGCGGGCGTTGGTGCGAGGCTACCATCCGTTGGATTACGCCTGAACGCCTCTAAGGCCGTATCCACTCTGGAGAAAACAGCCGGGTGGGCTTTCGGGCCCGTCTCGGGAAAACGATCGTCCGTACGGCGGAGGAGACCCCGTACACTTCGGGAAGGCGTCAAAGCACGGACCTTCGAGCCACGACGGGCCAGAATCTCCGCCGCGCGGGCTCTCGGGCCCGCTGGCGGCGCATCAACGGTGAACGCGGTGATCCCGTGGCAAACGATGTGGGGTCTCGGAATCGTCTGCAGACGACTTAAGTACCGGGCGGGGTGTTGTACTCGGCAGAGCAGTTACCACGCTGCGATCTGTTAAGACTGCCCTTTGCCTCGGGGGTTCATCTTGTCGGTTGGACAAGACCCCCGGTGACCGACGACCACGGGGCGCGAGCGCACGCGGCGGGCGCCGCTTTTTTTTCATCGCCGACTCGCCGGGCCGTTACGCATGGGGAGTTGAGATGTTTTTTCGAAAAAGTCGAGCTCGAACCTCCGCGGCCGGTTGTGCGGCGGGAGCCCGGGCGTGGCACACCGGTCGGTCCTCGGTGGATCGCCCGGGGAAAAAAAAATTTTGAGCTTGACCTCCGCGGCCGATCGTGCAGTGAGACCCCGGCACGGCACACCGGTCGGTCTTCGGCGAGACGCCCGGGGAAAAAAATTTTTTTTAGCCTGACCCTCCGCGGCGAAGTCCACCGGGCACCGCGGCGGGAGCCAGGCGCCGCACTCCGGTCGGACCCCAGGGAGAAAAAAAATCTTGTTGAGCTTGTAGGCTGGAACGGCCGGCTTGGACGGCAAGCTTGAAGGCAGGAACGGCCGGCTTGTACGGCAACCTTGAAGGCAGGAACGGCCGGCTTGTACAGCAATCTTGAATGGCTGGCTGGAGAGACGTCTTGATCGGCCGGGGGTCAACTACAAAGTGATGACCGCCCGGCAGGAGCACCTGCTTATATGCGTTTTTCGAATCTGAATCCGGGCTCCTGGTTGGCCGAAATTTTTATGGTGTAACGAAGAAAAACGACATCATTAGTGAAAGTCATTGGATATAAACGGTGCGGTTTTACATCCGCAACGACGAGGAATCGGCCGATGTAAAACCACACCGTTATATCGTAGGACTTTCACCAATGATGTCGTTTTTCCTTGTCATACAGTACATTTTCGGCCAACCGTGAGCCCGGAAACATTACCTGCTGGATATATATACAGGTGCTTTTTTTATGATCATCAGTTAAGAGTTTCACTTGACCCCTACGCACCTGTTTATTCTACGGACTATTGCAAGGACTATTTCATGGACTATTACACGGACTATTGCACGCACTATTGCAAGGACTTTTGCACGGACTATCCCGCGGCTGTTTGGAACTAGACCACGGAGCCTAATCCGCCTGAGTCAAGGACCATCTTACGACGACATCTGCATCTACATACAGAATCCACCACACCACATTGACCACACCGTAAGTATAAAACTTTCACTAGTCCCCCCAGATCACTAGGCAAGTGCACCTGACGGGTTAGGTTCGATAGCCGCTTCCACATACTTTTTAAAACTCGCTAAATTTTGTTTCGTCAAATTTCCTCTTAACCCGTTGGCTACCATTAGTGATGGGCATAGTGTATAGTAGATTAGTAACCGAGACATTTTCATAATCGACAGAATCTCTCTAAAAATTTCTCTAAATTAAAAACGGTTTTTTCGTATGATAAGAATAATCAACTGTTATTACTAGGGCTATTATTTATATGCATTTGCATGTTTTTTTCCTTAAGTCCAAAATTAATGGTTGTCAGATTTGTCCACGATTTGGCTTATTCTCGTTTAAATAGATCCATTTTTTTATTGGATATAAATCCTAGCCTTAGTTATTACCTATCGAGAAAATCGAAAAATCACTCAAAATATGAATAAACTTATAGTAAATAATTATTAGTTAAATGTTGTTTTTTTTTTTTTATTTGCTGATATAATATTAATTAAAAATTGGTCTATGATTTAGGAATAATAATAACTAATAAAATAAAAAATTCAAATTACTATTTAAAAATATAATAAAATCTCTTATTTTCCAGATGTCGGACATTCCATTAATGAAAGCTGTGGAAGCTGTTAAAGCCGGATCACTGTCAGCCGGACAGGCTGCCAGGGAGTTTTAAGTTCCGGAAACGACCCTGAGGGCGCACCTCACCAAACTTGGGATCGTTGCGGCTGCTGTAAGCATTGGTTTTTTTTTTCAGTACTCGTAACTTTAATACCTTGTAATTAAGTGACGGTGTTTTGATAAATTTGTAGGCATGCAGAGGCTATACGAAAGTTTCCGAAAACCACAATTTGGCTGCCGCGTTAAATCTGGTGTTCAAAGATGGTTATGCGGTAAACGAAGCGTCCAGAAAAGCTAACGTGCCAATGTCGACGTTAAGAAAGGCGATTATAAACCATGACAAGATCAAAGGTAATTATTTATATGTAACTACAAATTAGTTTTATTAACATATTCTTGAAATTCAGGAATACTGCCACCGGCAGCGCCTTTAGCATCTGGCCCGACTGTGGGGGACGTCACAGTCGACGTGGAGGACGTCGCAGTCGATGTGGTGAAGGACGTCGCACCGAAGACCGTCATGAAAAGTAAAATTTTACTCTTGTCTTTAATGTTTGTAACTAAAAACAAATGTTTGTTATTCAGACGTCATTGTTTTTGAAAATGGCCGTGCCAGGACCGTTAAACGAGAGGTGAAGGTACACACACGTTCAGCTTACAGTGTGCCTCCAATCGGTATTGTGTACCCACTTCGGACACCAGCCAGCTCCTCTGTCGACAGTAAGTAAAAACCATGACATGAAGTCTCATCCATAATATACGATAATGGCTTTTGGTTTTTCAGCTCACATTGTATTTACCGAATCGTCGTTGGACGACGAACCGGAGCTGCAATTCCCGGCGGTGGACGACGAACCACATGTGCAATTCGTGCCGGTGGACGACGATGGCCTGCTGGTTAAGTCGCCACTAGCAGTGGACGAAATTTTCACTCCGACACCCCCTCCGACGAAACCCGATGACGTTTACCAGCTTAACGGGAGCGACGATGGTACGCGAGCCGTAACGCTGTACTGTTTATTTGTCTATTTTATTTTTAACTCAATCATGCTTGTTTCAGAACTCGTCAGCACCACAAGCGCTCAGGACTCGGACCGATGCACCGGTGTCACCAGCGGCACGGTCGGTCTCGCCGATATCCACAGGCCCGATCGCATCGGGAAACTCGCAAGACCAAGACAAGGAAGACGACGACGATGAGCGTTTACTGCGGCCCAAGCGGCTTACCGTAGTCGAAAAACTCGCCAGTTCAACCGACACCCAGGTACGTCCCGTCCACCTATTCGAATCGTAATCGTTGTTCACAATTCGTCTTTGTTCCGCAGCTCGTGAAATACTGCCCAATGTGTGAGTTTATGACGTGCGGTCACAAACTCGGCCGCCACATTGAAAACAAACATTGGGACCAGATGACAAAGCCGCAGAAAGAGAACGTGAAGAAGATAAGCGACTACATTGCGAACGAATCGCGAAAGTCTTATTCTGTTGTGCCCATGTGGGCCGTGAAAAAGAAAGTAGGTCTCTACAGGGACGACCGGTGCTACAGGGAAATCGTCCACGAGTGAGTTGAAATATGGGTTAGTGCTTTTTAGTTACGACGTTTATTTATGTGTTCCATTTCAGAATCACGCTCATGGGAAGAATGAAGTGTTAAGGGGAGTCCTGGAACCTCCCGGGTGTCAGAAATATGCCGAATCCTTTCACCGGTCTCTTCAGGCCGGCGGGAGATGACGCTATCTCCGGACCCGCGCCGCTTCCAGAACTGCCCACGACAAGTGCACCCCCGATGCGCTATGTACAGGGTCCGTCGCGGCCAGTTAGTAAGCCGACACCGACAAACACCGACACCGACATCGACATCGCCACGGCGTCCGACCGGCGCACAGCCCGGCAAACAGTCGTGAGTATTGGCCTTTGAATACTCGCGGTCGACGTCCTGTTGACATTTTGTTTTTTTTTTTCATTCAGGAACTTGCGCAAGGCGGCAAGCAGCAAGGAGCTGAACCATCAGCTGCCCGTCGATCACCCGTAAATAGCCATGCTAAAGCGTACACTGGTCTACAGCCACGGGGTGGATTTAGCGGCGGCTACGAATTATGTAGCCAACGTTTCTAGAACATTCGCATACGTGCAAAGGCGTCTGGTGGAAAATAAAACTCCTCCCGAACACTGGTCGGCGTTGGTGACCGTCGACGTCGATCTTTATATTGAATACTTCAGACTGTGAGTAACCGTTGAACGTTCTAGGAAATACAGAATTCGTTGAACGTTTTATTTTTATATTTATATTTTATACCTAGACGCGAGGAGATCGGGCAAACGAAGGCGACAACCATCAATTACTTAAAGAATTTGCGAATGTTGTTCCATAATATTATTAATTCTTACATTCACGAGCACCCCGCCTTTCCCAAAGACTTTGATTTGTCGCCCTGCGTTAAGACGGTCACGGCCATAAAGCTGCTAGACCACAAGCTGGGACTGGTATACAAACGGACGACAAAGCAACAGCCAGGAGAGTTATTTTCGAGGAAAACAAGAGAGGCCGAAACTCTGCCCGAGTTCGAAGCGGTCGTCGAGTCCTTGCTCAAAATCAAGGGCACGATCCACGGAAATTTGCAGACGCTGGAAGACAGGTTTGGGAACTCCGGTACGGTCAACGTCCGGAGTGAGAAAAACAGTCCACCGGCGGAGAAGGAGGTTTGAAAATGCGCGTCGTGATCGCGTAACAGGCTTATAATTAACCGCTAACATTTTTTTCAGCTCTCAAAACTGTGGCGTCAAGTGACGTGTGCGATAGTGATTGAGGTGCTGTGGACCTCGAAGCAACGGAGCGGCGTCGCCGTCGGGATGACCATCGACGAGTAAGAATCTCGTCGGATAATGGATACCAGGTCGATTATTACCGTATCCGTGCATAAGACCGGCGACAAAGAGCCCGCCACAGAGGACATCGGTGAATTGATGAAGAGGTAATGATTAGTAAAGATAACGAATTCGCAAAATTAAAAACTCATCGATGTGTTCTGTTTTCAGATATTATCGATTAAGGCTAAGGCTCGGGTACGGTAGGCCCAACTTTTTTGTGACGAACCGAGGCGAAATAGTCGTGAAAATTTACGACGACGTCAACAAGACATTTGGCACCCGTCTTTCGGAAACTCTGTTCCGGCGCATGGTGGAGACAGAGGGCCGGGACCACGACGCTGCGACGTCTTCGGGGGTGACGAAGTCGTTTCAGCACTCTGAGGACATGGCCAGCCGTTACTACCGTGTGCCGGGCGCAGCGGAGGCAATTCGACGCCAGGGAAACTTAGACCGGGTGGAGCACACGGCTTTGCTAAAGAGCTACGTCGAAGAACAGTAAGCGAATATACCTCCGTCGACTAAAACACACCGTATACTGACCATGAAAGATTTTCAGCTTCGAGGACTTTTTCCCGCCAATAGCCCACTCTCCGTTCCCGAAAACGGAGACTGCGACCAAAACAATTACGGAAAGCGACATAATGCTCAACTATCCGTCGGCGGCCATCGATATGGACTACATTCAAAAACTCAAAGACCGCTATGACGCCACCCTTCTGGCCGAAAGAGTGGACGTTCTAGTAGAGTTGGTGAAGCTCGCCGGTTTCAACCACGTGAACGTCACGGACTACGCCATCATGGACGTCGCCAAGAGGAAGAAGGTTCACTTTTTTTTGAGTAATCCGAAATACCGTAAGAAAATGTTGATCAAAGTTTTGGCAAAAATAAAGAAAGACGCATGACCAATGTAAACCACAATATTGTTGTAGTACATATTTTTTATTATTCATTGCATGTTATATTATATTATTATTATATATTTACTGACTGTTGTTTAAACATTATACCGTTTTTGATAACCGCAAACCTTTGTGTTGATGATTATATGTGGATTAGGCCTACTGGGGAAACCACTAAAAAAAAACGCGCCAAACGCTATACCTCCGAGGTGGTGTGGAAATTAGCGACTAAAAATCAAACGAAAAGACCTATCTCGTAGGACGGGGACAATGCATTATGTAGTAGCCGAATCGACGGGCCGTTACCGCACGGGGGCTGCTCGTGGCTTGCCGGTCGGTCCTTGGCGAAGTCGCCCGGGGAACGACCGCACTGTTGAGCTTGACCCTCCGCGGCGGTCTGTCCCGGGGGAATTCGCGGGTTGACGGCCGGTATCGCATTCACGTCGATGGGGTCTTCGGGCTTGATTTTCCCCCGTCCGGCTCCTTCGGTAGACGTAAAAAAATGTCCGCGAAGCCGAAATTCGAAATTTCGTGAAATCGATTTTTCCGCCGAAAACGAGCGTCTCGGCGTGACCGTTCGCGCCGAACCCCGGTGCTCTTGGTTGGCTCGCCCGACGGCAAGAACCGTCGACGCGGCCCCGTCGCAGGCGGGGTCCCGTCGGTCGGCGACGAGTTTCGGGCTACTTTCCGACCCGTCTTGAAACAGGAGTCTAACGTGTGCGCGAGTCAACGGTGTATCATATGAAAAACCACGTTTGGCGCAATGAATGTGAACCGTTTACAGTGCGGACGATAGCCTAGCGACCGAACCCACCGGCGTTCAAAGTCGCGCTGGTCCGCAGTCCGGGGGCGTCTCAACCGGGTCGGCTTCGGCCGTCCGGGGGCGCACCCTTAGCGCAGGTTATGGCGATAACCCAGTTGTGGTCGGGCCGGGTCTGTCCGTGGAGTCAGGCGTCACCGGGACGCGCGCGCTGACGCCGAAGTTTAGTAGGGTAGCGCGGGCGTCCGTTGCTAGCCGTGACAGCGCCATGGCGTGAGTCATATGACAGTGCGTCCGTGCTAGGTACGACTGTTCTTGGCGCGGATTCCGGACCGAGGGGGCTGTTGAGACGCGGGTCAGACTTTGTCGGTGCCCGCTCGGGCGCGGCCGGCCGGGTAGCGCTCCTGCCTCACTTTTCTGATCCTTCTTGGCTCTCGAACGCATTACACCTTTGGAGCTGGTCCGGACCTCATGATATGCTTGACTCGCCGAGCGAGACGGGACTTCAGGAGGGCCAGCGATTTCGCTTTCTATGGGTATCGAACGCAGAACGCTTGGATAAATGCAGACGGATAACCTGCGGGCACTGGTCAGGCGGGTACCGTCTATGGGCCGTCGCGTCGGGAAGGGGCCCGCGGCGACACGACTGTAATCCTTGCAAGGATTGCTGGTTCGGGATGGGCTATACACCGGAGCTGGGCCGGTGGACTCGGGCGGGGGGGTCACGGCCTTTGGTCGTTGTCTTACCCGGAGAACATCTCGTCTGTGGTGCTGGGGCGTTCTCCGTGGGAATAATTGCCCCGTAATTCAGGGTCGTCGCAGTAGACTATTGTCGCGATGAGCGTCCGAGAGTGCCCTTCGAACGCAAGTTTGTTGGATCGCGAGGGCAAAGCGTGCCAGCGACTCGGGCGAAGTCTGGATTCGGTATCGGGACGAGGTGTTGCACTGGGGAGGGCGGTGATCGGGGCCGCGCACTTGTCTCTTTTCTGGCCACCCAGGTCAAGGTTTCGAGGGCACGATTCCGGCCGTCCAACCGGGGTAAACGCCGCGAGGATCTGTCAGTAACTCCTCAAAGCGCCGGATGGATTCCCAGCAGCTTACACCCGTCCAGCGGGGGTAACCGGGAAAGTCGGGTCCGATAGCTTCGAAAGCACTACACTTACCTCTCGAAAGGAAGGTAGGTCGAGGCATCAACAAGCGTGAAGGATTGGTTACGGCTCGGTCTCCGACCGGGCTGCGGCCATCTGGCGTATAAAAGGCCGGTTTACGGCTGAACTATCAAGGCCTGGGTTGTCCTGCTCACGGGATGGATCCATCGTAGGTCAGGGGCTCAGGCGCTGCTTGGACACAAGTGGTTCAGCGGGGGAGGGCGGTATGATTATACTGGTACTCTTCGGCAGGACCACTGGTCCGGGAACTGGTCTTCGGACATCAGGAATAAGGTCGGCCGGATCAACGGACCGGACGACTGCATAAACTGCGGCCACCCTGCGTCGACTTGGTGGACACGATGACCTTACGACTGATGAGATGGGATCATATCCGTTCACTGGAGCTCCCGTAACTTTGCCATCCGACACTGGCGGGAGCGAAGGAGCATGAGCGCGGTAAAACCAACAACCGGCATTTCTCCGGAATGGGCAGAATCGGGAACTCCCCAGATAATGGAAAATGACCGGGGAGAGCGATGAAAGGTTGAAACTGGCCGGATATGTGACGCCTTGCTGGCCGTCCGATCTTGGTCGGTGGTTCTTTTGGTCCAATCTCAAAGTAGCTTACGCTAGATTACAATAGTAGCTGCGGCGCGAACCCTCGACTGGACTTGACCTCGGTCGGTTCTGGCGAGGTTTGGCGTGGGTAGCTATGCCGAGTGCGTGGCGAACACGGCTGCTTATCGGGGAATCCGTTGAAGAAGCTGAACAAATTTAGGCTGATTCTGGAATTCCTAACCTAACCTAAACCTAACCTTCCAAGGGGAAAAACCGGTGAACGGCGGTATGAGCAAAGACACTGCGGATAGAACGCATATGGCCTATGGCCCGCCCGGATGGCAAAGGGCGTCACAACTCTCGACTCGCCTCTTGATAAGTCCTGTACAGTACCTATGAACACCGACTACTCCTCATGTAGCTCGGGCGGGCACAGGAGACGTTTTAGCGCAAAAGATAAGAAATCCACTCGCATCGCCTGATGATGGCGCCTCCGCCTTCGAATTGCTAAAGCAACTGTGAGGAGAACGCGGGGCCGCCGGTGTTAGGTGTGTGACCGGATGGGCAATCCTTGCGTGCATACCTCCCTAGGGTGAAAAAATGAAAGGCAACTCACGATGTTACGTCGAGCGATCACGCAGGGATTGCATTTCAAATTGAGGGGAGCCTGCGACCCTGGGGACTTTGAACAACCCAAAAAGAATCAGGTACGACTGGAGATCGACTGATTGGACGAAATTCCAAAATACATTAAGAGTACTGAAAGGCACGTGGTCGGCCGACCTCGGTTGTCCGGACGTAGAGACCTGCACGCGGGCACTTACACAAGTGCTCGCAACGGCATGCGAAACCCACATGAGCAAGGTAAAGTTCGCTAGACCCAAGCCAGCTCCCTGGTGGAACTCCTCCCTCGAGAAAGAAGTGAAAATTCTTGGACGCTGGAAGGCCAGAATGAGAAGCGTGAGAAACGCATTGACCAAGAGAACTCTGAGGAGAAAATTCCTCCTAAGAAAGGCTGAGTTCACACGAGCCTGACGAGCTAAACGAGACGCCTGGCGGGAATTTGTGACCGAAGTCGGGAACGATGATCCGTGGGGCTCTGTTTACCGGTGGTTCAAAGGCGAAGGAAAACGACCTTCGACCGAACTTCCAGCGTCGATCCGTAAGCTGGACGGATCATTCACTAGCTCACTTAGGGAGACTGGTGAAAGACTACTTGAACAGCTAGTAATTGAGGGTAGTGAGCGAAACGAATCCGCTTAACAGATGGTGGTTCGTAGGGAAACTGGAGTCTCTGTGGGCTCTTTCGCGCCGGTGTGACCTGGACTTACCCCGAGTGGCGACCCGGTAGGTTAGGTTAGGTTCTCCCCCGACGGGACCCACCTTGACGCGGTGGGGGAGCTTGCGGGCCTTTAACTAGGTCTTACCAAGCGGTCCCACACCCGGCTCTTACCTTAATTGGTTGGAGTCGGAAGGCTTGGTCCACCTGCCATACAACGGCAAAAGGACTGCGCCGGCCCAGACTTAACACGTTGGGACCGGCGGGGCTGGTCCACCTGCTACCTACAGCCAACGGACTCAGAAGGAAAACTGCAAGACCACCAATAGATCCGGCTCATACCTAATACGTTGGGGCCAGAAGGACTAGTCCACCTGCTACCCCATGCAAACGGACTCAGATGGTAACTGTAAATCCCCCAGAAGGTAACTGTAAATACCCACCGGGGAGGCGATCGACCCCTGGTGTCCCTGAAGATCAGGATCACCGACCGACAAAGGACAGACGACATGAGGCTGGTGGCGTCAGTGGAAGACAAGCCCTAAAACAAAAAATAAAACAAACATGGAAGATACAACGAAAATGAAAACGGTTACTGCTTCAAGGGATCAGGAGACCCTAGAGCCGGCGGCTGAGGGACGGTGCTCGCCCCAGGAGTCGAAATCAACCCAAGCCACCCAAAGTGTAGAAGTTCCGATGCGGGCTTCTACCGCCAGCAACGTCGCTGGTACATCTACCGCAGGAAAGGGTGCGAAACAGGCCCTCTCCGGTGGCAAGAAAGCCACTGAAGCCACTGTAGGTACCGTTGGAGCTGTGGAGCAAGAACGAATTTTTGAGAAGAAGTTGTTGGCCTTTGCAACAAATGAGGAGCAAAAAACCCAAAGGAGTAGCAGCGGTGGAGTATCTGCTTCAACCCAGGCGGCCCGTGCTGAAGCAGAAGCAAAATATACAAAACTCCTGGACTCCCTGTCGACCATCATGGACACCTTGGAGGCAGCTGTGCAGGCGGCGTCCAACACGAAGTTGGAGATAAAAACTGCCGTTAGGGCAATGGGAGTTGACCTTAGGGATTTCACTGTCCTTGCCAGGCGGCTGGGTATGGTTAGGAATCCGGATGCAACTGAAAACCGAGTTAGACAGCTGCACCAACAGCAAGTGCAACAACACGCACAGACTCTCAGGCTGTTGAAGGAGATAAGGCAAGACCAGGTGCGGCAAAACCCGCCAACAGATTCCGGGGCGGCCTCCTCCCAATCGTCGCAGGGCACCCAGATCCTGGCGGCAACAGAGACACTCCAAGAGCTGATGAAGTCACAGAGCGAGACTGCTGAGAAGCTAGAGCAACAGGGCCAGATCCTACAGCAGCAACAGCAGCAGTGGCAACAACAACAACAGCGGTCACGAGGGAAACCACGGCAGCCACAGCAACAGCAGCATCGAGAAGATTCAGGAGAGGAAACGGAATGGTCGGAAGGTGGTCGAAGGAAAAATCCGAAGCCAAAACGCCAAATTACGGCAGAAGTGGTAGAAAATCCACCGCGAGCAAAGTCCAGAAATATAAGGAACGAGGCTGCCAGGCTGGTGAAGAGCAGGACCCCAAAGACCGAGGCCATAATGATAGATCAACTGGCCGAGGGAGAAACCTATGCCTCTGTAATGAAAAGAGTCACTGCCATCGACCTTAACCCACTGGGGGTCACGGTGAAAGGTGTCAAGCGATCCAAGGCGGGTGGCATCATTATTGAGGTAGACGGAAAGGATGACGCCGATAGGCTTACAGAAGAGATAAGAGGGGTCGTTGGAGTAGCAGCAGCTGTTAGGAGACCGACAAGAAGCACTCCAATTCTTATCCTGGACGTACCAAACTGGTTAGAGGAGGCAGAAGTGACCTCGCATCTGGTAAACTTCGACAGCAGCTTCGGGGACTGTCAAATCAGAATATCTGATAAACAAGGAAACCGAACAGTCTTTTGCAGAATACCAATGAAGGTAGCCTCAAAAGTGGCGGACGCGGGTAGAATCCGCATAGGCTGGGCGATGTGCAGAGCCAAACTGTTGGAAAGAAAGGATAGGGTGTGCTATAAATGCCAAGAGACAGGGCACGTAGCCGTGGCTTGCAACTCAGAGGCGAAGCCGAAAGCGTGTTTCGTCTGTAAATCTCTAGAACACCTGGCTCGGGAATGTGTTGCTCCATCAAAGGGGAAAACCAAGCAGACGCGAAGCAGGACTCTGGCGCCACAACGTCAGGAGCCTGAGAGGGACCCCCCTCCAAATGATTAAATATATTCAATGTAACCTGAACCACTGCAAAGTGGCTCAGGACCTGCTACATCAGTACATGGTGGAGCAGAAGGTAGACGTCGCTCTCATTAGCGACCCATACAGAGTAGACGGCTCCCCAAGCGCATGGTATGCAGATAACGGACTAAAGAGAGCGGCAATTCACATATTGGGAGGAGGCGTTACGATTGCCAACGTGGTGTGTGACGCAGAGTTTGTGGCAGTGCGGTTGAACGGGGTGTAGGTATACAGCTGCTATGCCTCACCCAACAGACCACTAGACCACTTTCACAACTTTTTGCAAAGACTGGAAGACAGCATCAGAGCGATCCCGCCCAGTATCCCCGTGCTGGTGACGGGAGATTTTAATGCAAGATCTGCTGCGTGGGGCGATTGGGTGGACAACCAAAGGGGAGAAGACCTAAGTGCCCTACTGGACTTCCTGGGCTTAGTCATAGCCAACGAAGGGTCGACTCCTACGTTCACCAGGGGAGCTGGATCTATAGTAGACATAACGGAAATGTCGGAGCAGTTGGCGTGCCGATTTGGTAACTGGACGGTCATCTACAGCGTGTTTAACTATAGTGACCACCACTATAATATACGGTTTACAATCGAAGCAGCCGGTGCCAGACAACTTCGAAAAGAAGCAGTTGGCTGGAAAACGTTAAACAGGGTCGACGAAGGCCTTTTCCACTGTGGATTGTTAGCGGCTGAATGGCTTGAAAGACGGCGTGAAGTATTCGATGCGGAGACGGAAGCGGAACGGATAGAAGCCAGAATAACCTCGGCTTGTGATTTCGCTATCCCAAGACGACGGGCCCCTCTACCTGGGAAGCCCCCCGTCCACTGGTGGACCACCGAGATATCCCAGCTGCGGTCAAATTGCGTGAGGGCCAAGCGTAGCCGTACGAGAATGGTATCCCGGATAGCCCGGCTGCGGGCAAACGCTACAGTGGGATTCGACAACGAACGAGCTGAGGCGGATCTGGAGAGAACTCATGATGCTTTCCGCGAAGCAAAAAAACAGCTCAAGAACGCCATTCTGAAGAGCAAAAAAGCCTGCTGGACGGAGTTAATTGATTCCGTGGACAGAGACCCATTCGGAAAACCGTACAAGATGGTCATGCGCAAGCTCCGAGGGCCTCCCGCCACCGCGACAATGGAAACCAGTACACTAAGGTCGGTACTTCATACACTGTTTCCTGAACACCAGCAGCGGATGGATGACATGGTGGAGGAAGAGGACAACTGTGTACCGTTCACGGCGGGAGAGGTTCATGAGGCAGTCGCAAGGTTCAAGACCAGGAACAAGGCGCCGGGACCAGATGGTATATCAGCAAAAATCCTGGGGGTCGTACACAGGTACGATCCTAGTGCACTTCTGAACCTGTATAACACATGCCTTCGTAGTGGATCATTCCCCGGGCGCTGGAAAAGGGCAATAGTGGTACTCCTAAGGAAAGGGAACAAGCCGGAAGGAGTCCCTTCTTCATATCGGCCGCTTTGCCTGCTCAATGACACAGGGAAAATTCTCGAATTCCTCCTGGCACGCAGGTTAGAGGCACACTTAAAGACCAGAGGTGACCTCACGCCCAACCAATACGGGTTCAGACGCGATCGGTCTACGGACGACGAAATCAGGGAGCTGGATCAAACAATACTGAGAGAGAAGAACAGAGGAAACTACTGCCTGGCCATTGGTATTGATATAAAAAATGCGTTTAACACAGTTAGATGGAGCGACATAATGGAGGCACTTCAAGCATGGGAAGTTCCCGGATACATGCGCAAGATGTTTGGGTCGTATTTTTCTCAGAGATCAGGGGTGGTCACATCGTCTGCTTCACCTGGAGGGGATTACGAAATCAAAATTACTGGAGGAGTCCCCCAGGGATCAGTAGTAGGCCCACTGTTGTGGAATACGGCATATAACAATGTACTTAAAGAAGAGCTCCCGGAAGGTTGTAGCATGCTGGGCTTTGCTGACGACACTCTCTTGGTGGTCAAATCGAAGGCAATACCGGATCTAGAGCGGTTGGCGAATCGGGCACTGGAACAGATCGCGGCAAGAATTGAAGATCTAGGTCTGCAAATAGCAGCGGAGAAGACGGAGGCGGTACTGTTCACCGGGCGGTATAAATACGCCATACCGGAAATTAGGCTGTGCGGCACGCCTATTAAAATAGCGGATCAAATGACATACCTCGGGGTGGTCATCGATAGGTCGTGCCTCTTCAAGGTCCACATACAGAAAGCTACGCAAAAAGCGGAACAGATTGGAGCGAGATTGGCGAGACTCATGCCCAACGTAGGTGGGCCCCGAGAGACTAGACGGCGACTCTTGGCATCTGTCGTGAATTCAGTGTTGCTATATGGGGCACCGTCGTGGGCTCAAACCCTCGACTTAGTGCCTAATAATGTTAAGCTCCTGAATAAAACCCAGCGGAAAGTGCTCCTCCGAAAGGTGTGTGCTTATCGCACAGTCTCAGAGGCAGCAACGTGCGTTATAGCAGCAACGCCCCCAGCAGACCTACTAGCAAGAAGCCGGCAGGTGGATTACCTAAAAAGAAGAAGCGGTTCAAATCTACCCATTTACCCGACAAAGGAGATATGGCAAAGAAGATGGGACAGCGCGGAAACAGGGCAATGGACCAGGAGGCTAATTCCGAACCTATCTGGCTGGACGGACAGAAATTTCGGTGAGGTGAATTACCACCTCTCGCAGTTCTTATCCGGACACGGGTGCTTTGGGAAGTACCTGTATAAGATTAAAAAAGCAGAGAGCACCAGCTGTGTTGACTGTGGATCGTTGATGGACGATGCCGAACACGCGTTCTTCGAGTGCGACAGATGGGAGAGGCAAAGGAGGCAACTTGAGGGGTGCGTTGGTGTGTTCAATCCGCAAACAGTCGTCGAAATGATGCTCAAGGCATCACTCAACTGGACCGCAGTAGACAGATTTGTAGACCACGTCTTGACGTTGAGGAGAAGGAAGAGAAGGGAAAGGCAACGAGTACCTATTAATTAATTAATTAATTAGACCAATTTGTTATAGGCCGAAGGCCAGTTTTTTCTATGACAGTGTAGGGCTGTCTAGTATTGTAATGTATTTGTATACTATGTATTTGTAATGTATTTTTCTTGGAATAAACGATGTGGGGGAGCTGGCGAATTGCCACACAGGTATTTCCGGCCCCCTGCGATACCGTAAAAAAAAAAAAAAAAAAAAAAGGTTAGGTTAGGTTAACCTAACCTAACCTGGGCCTGATCTATGGAATCAAGCGGTGAACCCGCTACTGAGTGATGAGCCGACCGTTGGTACAAAGATTGTCGCGTATGCAGACGATCTAGCGATCCTAGTTGCGGGTAGACATCGCAGGGAACTGACGGAAAGAGCTAATAATATGCTTGAGCGGGCACGCCAGTGGGCGAACGAAAGAAAACTATCCTTCTCGGCGGCCAAGACACAGACCCTCTGTCTCAAGGGCTCCTTAACACCCCAGAAGCCTCTGGATCTTAGGATTGGGGAACTGAAGGTCAAGATGACACCTAACCTGGGGGTCACCTTCGACCAGGAAAGGACATTCAGTGACGAAGTTGGTTTATAATAACGTTTGCATACCTCGTATGACTTACGCTGCTTCAACTTGGGCGATAGAGTGCATGAGGCACTACCGTCACCTCAACAGAGCACAAACGGCTCAGAGGCGCCCGCTGCTGGCAATCACGGGCGCTTATAAAACAGTATCGACCGCCGCACTACAAGTCCTCGCTGGAGTACCCCCTCTAGACCTGGAACTTGGAAGGATAGGTCGAAAGGGGAAAAGCCGCCGTGAGGAGAGGTGAAGCTAGGGCAACGGATGCTGCCGCCAAAGAGAAACAATATAACGTCGAGGCGATGTTCCTCTGGGAGAGAAGATGGGCCGCGAGCTCGAAGGGCAGACGCACCGAGTCCTGGTTCCCCAGCCTTCGGGCGCGTCTGGAGCGGGAGTGGGTCATACCTGACCACTACACGTCTCAATTCATGACCGGGCATGGGGACTTTGCCGCGTCGTTGCACAGGTTTAGCCTTGCACGCGAAGCATGCTGTAAATGTGGTGATCCAGAGGATACCTCGGAACACATGCTATACCATTGCTCTCTCTACTCCCAGAAAAGAGAAAAACTCGTTGCTGAAGCGCTCGCGTCAGGAGCGGACTGGCCGTGCGGCGACGAGTTCATAACTTCATCAAAAGTTATGTTCCTTGCGTTTAGAAACTTCGCTCATCGAGCACTAAACGCTAAGATGAAGGGCCACCTGCGGGTGTGACTCCGGCGATAATTCAGATTCCGGACACGCGGCGTAAACGCAGTTCCGCCCTGGTGGTCGCGGCTGCGACGACGATGAATTCGGGAAAGTTCATCCAATCCGTGCGGGATAAATGGCCCGAGTGACGCCTCGGACAAAACTATAAGTCCAAAGACTAGTTGCGCGTACCGGATGGGGTCACTGGTTAGGTTAACACGGTGTAGGAACGGAAACCTACCATGAAAACCGTACCGCGCATTAAAGGAAGTCCCGCGGTCAGGCTCGACCGGATCGCGGGAGGACGCTTGCGGGCTAGGTAGTTGCGAGTTCCTGGGACTGGCCCGAATCTTGTACCACGGGTGTCGGAGAAGCAAGCCCCCTGGCTCGGCGGCCGCAGCAACTGGCCGGACAACCGAACGAGGCTCCAACGACGTGCCTCGCGCGTCCGATCCCCGAGGTGCGGCCACATGGTTAGCTCCGGGTGGGGCGTCGCGCGTCCGAGGCATATGAGGACGGACTCGTGGTGGCACCGGAAGTAGCAAGATAGGAGAAGGGGTTGACTCGGTACTCTAAGTCCGCACTACTGGTCGCACGCATCGCTCAAGACTGTCTAAACGCGGATGCTGTCGCGGAAAAACTGGCCCCTGATCCTAGGGTATTCGCCAAGGGCTCGCGATGAGGGAGGTAACGCACCCGACAATATAAAGGTAGTAGATCGTAGGCTGCTCGCTAGCCGAGCATGCCTTATGACGTCTCCCCGTAACATGTAACATTGTCCCTATCTACTTGTGGCTTCTCGACAGCCGCGTAGAGTTGACGTGCGTTGCTACGGTTTGTTTCGCTCCGAGAGGCGCCCTCTCGTGGATTTACTTTGCAGAAGCCAAATCTTCGGCAGTTTTGAACCGTTTTTTGCGCATTTGGTTTTTAAAGGTGTCTAAAAAGTGCGCTTACAGACCGGTGTCGATTTTGATTCTTTCTGTCCAAAATCCACCTAGTGGGGAACGCTTTAGTTTTCACTATAAGGAAAACACGGCTGCCCGTTGTTCGGCCGAACTTTATGGTTGTAGACTTTAGGCTCGCATCAGCGGACTGACCACAGCTGCACGGAAGACTATTTCTGTCAGTAAAGTTTGATCTATTATCATATTCGGGCAGTTCGTCCCAAAGATAGTGCCGTTATCAACTTCGGACAGTTCTTCCCTCCTATTTATTTTTGAGTGCCCATATCTCGGTTGGAATTCAACTAAGAGACCCCGGTCCAAGTGCTATCGGCAACACTAGGGGCACAGTATATTTTTCCCCAATAGGGAACGAGAGCACCTCCCCCACCTTCCCGGGACTTTTGGACCTTTTCAGGGGAATCGGTCCGGAAGGTCACCAGGACCCACCCCCCGAGGGGGAAATTCGGGGTTTTGATCCCCTCCCCCAAAAAAACCTCCCTCAAAATGGGTGATAGTGACGGCGAAAACATGGACGTGAACACGAGTGAGGCATCACAACCGATGCAGAGATCGCCAATATATCAAGGAAGCTCACCGGTGCAAAAAATGACTAAGAGCTCACCGGACCCGGCACCAATTGCACGAGAAGCCACAAAATGGATTAGACATACAATTGAAGAGCAGGCTGTAATTCCGGTCGAGATGCAGAGAAACATGTACACTAAGCTCAGCGCATTGGACAGCGCAGTCCACGATCTTGTCATTGCAAACCTTAATTTGAAATCCCAGCTGGAGGAGTCCAAAAGGGCAGCAGAGATATGTGTCGGGGCAGCAGCTGCATAATTTGGGGCCGAGCTACGACTCAGGGAGGCCGCACATGAGCAGACGCTGGAGGCGGTGGTAGCCAGATACGCGGTGAAAGAAGCGGCAAGAGCTCTTTAGTTAGATAAGGTGAGCGCGGCAGTTGTACTCCCATTGAACCACGTGGCACCAGTGGAGACATTCGCCCAGGCGGTAAGGGTAACCAGACCAGTGAAGTCAAACGCAGAGCGCAAAGCGGACAGATCAGTATCCCGGGCAACAAATAGAAACAAATCACTGAAGGAGGCAAGGAAGGAGGAGCACATCCCAGTGTATATTATCACAACCAGCGGTGGTAAACCACCTAAGGAGGTCAGGGACGTAGTGTGGAAGAATGTTGCCTCACAGAAAGTTCAGCCAAAGTGCCACACGATTACAGCAAGGACGGCAGGATTATTATAAAGCCGATGAACCGAGAAACGGTGGACGTCCTAAAGTCACTCGCAAACACATCACCTCTTATCAAAGAGGACAGTGCCCGATGGCCAAGGGTTTCTATTAAGGTGTTCCAGTCTGAAGTCAAGCTGGAGGAACTGCAAAAGTACATCTTAAGCCAAAACAGCCACCTGGACATCGACGTGGAGACGGAGTACACAGTTCTGAGGCCCATCTTTAAACACGGAAGAAGAGACGTAGACACTACAAATTGGGTAACGGAAGTAAATCCCAGATACTACAATAAATTCGAGGACACGACGGTCTATGTAGGCTTTATGAGATGTAGCGTTAGGACATTTGAGGAGGTTACACAATGCTATGTTTGCCTGAAATACGGTCATCCTGCATCTAAGTGTAATGAGACAGTGGCCAAATGCATGCACTGCTCCAGAGCAGACCACAAAGCGGCTGAATGTCCGGCTGTGGAGGGCGACCCAAATTGTGCGAACTGCAGAGGCAAGCACAGCGCCGGGGACAAACCCTGTTCTGCGAGGACCGCGTATCTGCTTAATAAGGCTAAGAGGACCGATTATGGCTTCACCCAATGTGCATCTTTCCCCCCCTAAAAACTGTGCAACTTAATATGGTCAGGGCAGCTGGGGTTAATGATCAACTATTGGACTACTGTCAGAGGTCAGCAGTGGACATTGCTACGGTCCAAAACCCTACACCAATCGTGGGAAATTGACTGGCTTCGAGGTCGCTCCTTTCAGGAGCTATCTCTCCAAGTCCACCAGGCGGACAGGCAGGATGGAGTACTTGGACTTTGGTGCTGCCATTATCATCTTCAATCCTGACCTGGTGATTCTCCCACGTGAGGTTGATACGACAGAAAACTTTGTGACTCTCGACATCGAGTGTGGCGCGGATGGTATAGTAACCCTCATCAGCGGTTACAGGGTACCCACGGCGATCCACGTAACAGTGTTGGAGGACCTCCTGCGATCGATATCGTACAAAGTCTTGATCTCCCTGGACTCAAATGCATTTTCAAAGCGCTGGTTCAGTCGCGTGAACGACGCTAGAGGTGATGAGCTGGTAATGTGTATTGATGCCAATGCGCTAGAAATAGCGAATGTACCTAGCCCGTTAACAACCTTCTATGGCCCAAGGCCATCGATGTCACGCTTGCAGATAGGACATTGCGTCAAAAACTCCTGGGATGGTCGGTAATTCCAGTGGTAACTTCCAGCGACCACCAGATCATCGAGTTCACTGTTGAGCTGCAACGCAGAGAATTTATGCACCGCGATCCACGGTTCTACCTCCCCAGGCAGAACTATGAGAGGTTCCGGCAGGAGTATGAAGTCCGGGAAAGCCAGCGTGCAGCAGTGCAAACAGGATCCGGATCGGATGGCTGAGTATATATCCGAGGATGTTAAGGCAGCGGCCGCGGTACATGTGCCAAAGGCAAGGCGACGAAAGGAAGGTTACACCACCATGGTGGTTAAATTAGCTGCATACAGCGAGAAGGGCTATCAGGGCGGCCGCCAGACACGTAGCGGCGAGTGGGGACCGTCGGATGTTCAATGCCAGACGTAATGAATACACCGCGCTACTAAATAAGTTAGAGTCGTGGAGAGCATTCTGTACCAATGAAGGAGTGCAGCCGTGGGGTAGACTATACAGGTGGCTGAAAAACGGCAGCAAGAAGAAAACAGGGATAGGGCTGCTGACGAGGTTGGATGGCGCCCGATGCAGAACCCTAGATGAGTCTGTGGACCTACTGTTAAACGCGCTAATCCCAAACGACCTGCATCGCCAATTACCGAACATGGAGGCTAGGTCGGTTTGTGACAGATCAACAATGGATGCAGTGGATAACTTACTGAAATGGAGTGCCCTAAGACCTGAGAAATATGTAATTACAGTGTTCTTAGACATAACGGGGGCTTTCGACAACTTGGCCTGGCCAGCCCTCCAATTAGACCTACAAAACCTCGGGGCATCCCGACATATGAGGAGTTGGATAGCAGAGTACCTTTCGGGGCGCACGGCCACAATGACCATTGGTGGAGTCATGAAAACTGTAAGGGTAACGAAGGGCTGTCCACAGGGCTCTATTCTAGGCCCTATACTATGGAATGTGACCACGGAGGCACTTCTAAAAATCGATTTTCCAGAATTTGTAATGATTCAGGCATACGCAGACGACATTGCTATAAGCATTGCTGCTGCAACCAGGGAAACTTTGGTACGACGGGCTAAGCAGACACTGATCCCGGTGATGGTCTGGGCCGTGGACAGGGGCCTAATGTTTTCTGTGGCGAAATCGCAGGCAATGATGACCAAGGGAGACCTTGTTGTACCTGGATTCACAATCGCTTTTGGTCAAGGGAGGATTGCATCGGTGGAAACGGTCAAATATCTGGGACTATGGCTCGATCCTGCCAGATCTTTCAAGGTGCATGTTGAAAAATCAGTATGTGAAGAACAAACTTTGTTCTCCCCGCTGCGTGGCGCAGTCGGAACGGGCTGGGGAATCAGACGGTCAAACTTGATGATCATGAACCGTGGAGTATACCATCTCAAGATTGCGTACGGGGTGCGCATGCATGTGGAGTCATGCGTTACACACAAGAACTGTGGAGAGGAAATTGGGAACTTTCTAGAGAAGAGCTCTGACAGGAATAACGGGAGCATACCGGAGTACGTCAACTTCAGCGCTACAGGTTCTCGCGGGCATTCCACCCCTAGACCTTGAGTTGGGATGGCTAGCTGCTAGGGAGGATGCGAAGCACCTACCTGAAGGATTCAGGGCCGAAACGTTGAGACTGGCGAGCACTAAATTGTTGGATACATGGCAGTCACGTTGGACGGCATCACAGAAAGGCAGGTGGACCCATGAATGCTTCCCAGATATAAGGCACCGACTAACACTGCCCATAGCCTTGGGACATGAAATCGCCCAGTTCCTAACGGGGCACGGAAATTTCCAATCCAAACTGGCGGAGCTTGGTCTGAGGCCAACACCACATTGCTCGTGCGGCAACGGGAACGAAGATGTCCGGCATGTACTTTATGATTGTGCAACACATGATGCTAACAGGGCCAGTCTTGAACTTGCAGCAAATAGAGCAGGCTTCCTAAGGCCAACGGCGATGAGGGACTTAGTATCGCGTAAAGATACTTACGCCACGCTTGTAAGATTTGCAAAAGAGCCAGCTTACTTAGAGAGGCCGCAAGCGGCTGACTAAACAGACGGGAACGACTCTCTGCATGCCCGAGTGCCAAACCCTACACGTGTTCTGACGAGTGTCAAGGCGAGAGTTGGCAGAAGCGGATCACGTGTGGGGCTGTCCTGAGGGGACACTAGTGCGTCGGGGACGCGGGTGGCATGTGACTTCGGTTGCATGCCGCGAATTCCCGTTGCCGGGGATCAGAGTACGGCATCAGGGTGCTCACTTGTCGTACGAGGCGACTAAAGAGCGGCCTGGAGGGCCGGCGTCAGGGACGCGGACGCACCGAAACCTTCGGGGAATAGGGCGTTGAAGGCTACCGAGTCTCAAACTCGGGGGTCGCGGCCACCGCGTCACCAGCGCAAGGATGCGTGGTAAAGGCTCACCAAGAGCCTACTGAGCCAGCGAATCTTGGGAGATCGGGCCCGCCCGGTCGAACATCCCACCGATGATGTCCTACCTAACGGGGGTGAGATCGGTACCACGGGAAGGGGGAGCCCCACCGTTCCGAGTTATGCCCGGATCGGTGCCCTCCTACTCTGGGAACCCGGCGGCGTGCCGCCGCGCGACCACAGCCGGTTTGGTTTCGTGGTGGCTGTAGCGGGAGCTACTGTGTGGTTCGTGCCAAAGCTGGCAGGCGAAGGTCTCTAGTGAATGGCTGTGTCGTCCAAGGGGTGCGAACCCCTCAGGCGTCACAGTTTCTCCTGGGCACCCAGCCGGTCTACCGTTGGATAAAATCAGCGGAGGTTGCTGTAACCAAAAACGGGAAGTGATTGTATAGGTCACGACCTCACCAGAGGTGGCACACGGCGGCTCCAGGCCTATGCTGTCTGGTACGGGGCTTCGGCCCCGGTGCTGGTGGTCCATAGACGACACGCTCGCGGCGTGGGCGCTTCGGCGCCCCCGCACGGGTGATCATCTATGGCTCGTAACAAGCGCATAGCGCTTATACACGGTCCATAGTTGTAGCCACAAGGCATCAAACCGAGGATACTCATGTCCCTATCTACTTATGGGATTATCTACTTATTATTAGATAATTATCTAGATTATTACTTATCTACTTATCCTTATCTTACTTATCTACTTGGTGAATCCCCTAGGATCAGATCCGCGTTTGGATGGTCGTGAGCAGTAGATAGGGACAACGAATAAAGTATCCACCTCCGACTTAGCCAATGGCTAGTGGTCGTTTCTAGCGAAACCACAACCCCAGCGAGTCCAACTCCAGAGGCCCACGATGTTGTTGGGCCTCAGTTACGGCCGTGGGGTTCCCCGACCCCGCTGTACGGGTTTTTGGTCGAGTCTGGTATTTAAACGCAGACCCAACCCCACCCCCGGTCGGCGAAACTCAGGTTACGTGTGGTTGTCAAGCCCATCCCAGAATTCTGAACCCTGCGCGGAATTCGGCTCTGTTATCGAGGTAGTTGTTGTTGTTGTTGTTGCTGTCTTTGCTCGGCTCTTCTTTTCTCCTTAGCCTAGAGGTATCTTTTCGCAAAGGTCGACAGGGCGTCCCATGACTTCCTGTACCTCATGTATGCATCATTATTGTATGGCCATGAAAATCCCAGACTTTCCATGGTAGCTCTAAGTTTTGTTCTCTCTGGGTGGGCCAGAGGGCAGTCTTGAAGCACATGTTGGGCTGTTTCTTCTTGGTGGCCACACTCGCATCTGGCGTCTTTAACTAAATTAAATCCTTTAAGTTTGCTATTGAAATCCCCATGGCCGGACAGGATCTGGGTTATATAGTAGTCGAAGGTTTTTAGGGGTATTTGTTCTAGTGCGTATGTTTGGTATAAAGCTATAGGTCCATCTTCCTTTGATAGTGTCTGACCATAGTTCCTGTCATCTTTGCAGGCATATCTCTTCTGCTTCCTGCCGTGGCAGACCATTATCCATATTTGCTTTCATGTCGATTGCGAGGTATATGGGTGGTACTCCCGCAATGACCTGCAGGGCTCTCGTGGATATTGTTTTATATGACCCTGTTATTGCTAATAGTGTTCTTCGTTGGGCGCTCTCAAGTTTTATCTTCATTTTATTGCTGATAGTTGGATACCATAGGCACCATAGGTAATCCTTGGGATGTATACGGCTCTATATAGGGTCAGAGCTAATTCCGATGAGGTGCCCCACTTGGACCTTCTGACTCCCTTCAGCCTAGAGAACATATCCGTGCTGGAGCCTAATAGTTGTTCCGCGTGACACTCAAGGGAGAAACTAGCTTCTAGATGAAGTCCCAAGTTTTTTGTGGTTTTTACTGATTTTATGCGGTAATCGCCCATTTTTGCGGTAAATCCTGGTGTTAAACCTCCTTTTAATGGCACCATCACGGACTTCTCCTCCGAGAAGGAGAGACCACGATTGTTTGCTCATATTATGATTTTTTCGAGTGCTCTTTCTGTCTTTGTGATAACTTCGCGGCGCGTGTCGCCGGAAGACAGGATGGCTATGTCGTCTGCATATGCGATTGTAGTGACTCCTTCAGGCATCTCATCTCTTAGGAGAGAGTCCATGGTGATATTCCATAGTCTAGGACCAAATTTAGATCCTTGGGGACATCCTCTTGTTAGTCTGATGGTCAGCTTCTTACTGCCAATTTTGTATGTGGCCCTTCTGTTACTGAGATAATCGATAGTTATTGCGATAAGCTTTTGGTCGCAGCCTAATGTTTGCATGTCATTTGCCAGGGCTGGCCATCTGACATTATCAAATGCCCCGCTTATGTCCAGGAAGCATCCTAGTACATGCCTTCCGTTTTCTCTTGTCCAGTTATTTAGTTCCTTAAACGCAGTGCTAGTACCCTTGCCTGGTCTGAAGCCATGTTGTCTTTCGCTAAGAATGTGTCCCGAGTCCCGCTCTAAAAGGTTACATATTACTTCCTCCAAGATTTTCCCCTACACGGGTAGCAAGCTAACCGGCCTGTAGCTTCTAGGTTTTAGCGGATCCTTGTTTTTGCCTTTCAGTAGTACAACAACGGAGGCGTGCTTCCAGCGATTAGGGTATACCTCTTGGGTCAAACAGTCGTTTATAATTTTGAGCAGATGATTATTGATTACCGGCCATGCTGCCTTAATGATTTTTGCTGTAAGACCATCCGCTCCAGGAGCCCGGTTGTTTTTTCCTCCAGACAATAGCGCGGAGTTGATCTGTGTTAGCAATGGCTGGTTGCCTGTTATATGATTGTGCACCATGCAGCTGTGTAGTTGGTTGCGGGTCATTATCGGAATGCGGTATCAGTTCGCTCATCATGAGTTTAATGGTCTCATCTATGTTAGTTGTATAAGAACCGTCTTGTTTTTTGAGAACTGTTGGTATCTTGGGGTCTTGACGACCGCGGATAAGCCATTTCATCAGTTTGCTCCAAGTTCTGTTGCCGCATAAGGTTACCTCTACGAATTTTTTTCCATGTGTCTGTTTTAGCCCTCCGGATGTTGGCTACATGTCGGTTTCTGGCATCCTTGAATTCATTTCTAGTACCTGGGGACCTTTCCTGGAGCATTCGTCTTTTGGCTCTATTGAGGTCTGCTTTTGTACGCGAAATACTCTCATTCAACTATGGTGGTTTTGGAACTTTCTCCTGCTTTGTTTCGGCAGAATCCGCTCGCATGTGTTTATTAGGACATTTGTCAATGTTTTCGCGGCGTCGTTAACGTTTAGACATTGTGGACAATTCTCTATGTTTCTTCTTAATTAATTTATTAATTTCTGTTGGTTGATTTTTGAGTCATAGAATCAGCTCAACTTCTGTACTAGAACCATGACTGCCTGGTCTCTGACCGAGAAGGTGATCAACGAGTGGTCACTGGATGTGCTTTCCTGATTCTTAGCCCAGTCCATTATGCTACCTTCCAGGCTTCTAGACAGCGTTATATCAACGTTGCTGTTGCCCTTGGCTCCGTGGAACGACCAACTCGAACATGGACGATTTTCTATAATGAAGTCTAGAGTTGAGATCATTTGCTCTACTAATCGGCCCTTATCGTTTCTCCTAGTGTCGTACCGCCATGGTGAGTAGGCGTTTTCGCGTCGATTCCCAGAATGGATATTCTGTTCAGAGATTGATTTATTTGGCTTATTTCCTGGACGAAAGAGGCCGTATCTCTTCGAAATTGGAAATAGCTGGACACTACGTCTATCGGGGTCTGACCGGGGTATGAAATACTTAATACGACTGTATGCTCTGTGGTTACGTTTTGTTTGTGGATAATATCCAAGCCATCATTAAAGATCACTATAGCGACCCAGACTCCATGTAGTTCATTCGTCTTGGTTTTCGCGACGCGGGTATAGTTGTCTTCCAAATCCGCTAGCCTTCCCTCTCGGCTCGGATCGCGATATCAATCTTGTTTGTAATACAATATGATCGTAATTCGGCCGCTGCGGCTATAGACCTTGCCATATTTATTTGTACTATTTTTAGCTGTATGTTATTCATGTTCGAGAGGCGTTGGTTGCGTACCATAATCCGTAATTCGTTGGACTGCACTAAGCCTATGTGCCCAAGTCCTGCATTCTTTCGCCATCGCGGTGTGTCTTTTGCCACAGTGTGCACACACTGGTGCATCGTCCTTATTTGGACACTTACTTCGCTCATGTCCTGTTTTGGCACAATGGTGACATGTTATGCCGTTATTGCAATTCTTGGTTATTCTTGGATCCAGCGCTAGGCACCTTCTGCAATGCGTAGCGGAGACGTATATCCTCGGGAAAGTAGACACCATCCCGATAAAGGTACGTTTATTTATTATGGCTGAGTAGATCGTGGGCGGCACCTTCACTACCCAATCTACCACGTCTCTATTTTTTGCTCCACATTTAAATAATGGTTTGATGCTAGTTTGCGATTCTATGTTTACGTTTGAATTTTGATCCATGATTGAGCTCGCTATGAACTCCGCCGTATAGTCCATTGGTATAATTCTAATTTTGACTTGAGGTTTCCTGGCACCCTAACCACGTTCAAGTCGTCTTTGCCATTGATGTCCTTAATGGCCCTCACCGTGTCTTCATCGGTGGATACCACCAATATGTCACCAATTGTGACCCTCTTGGCACTATCAACCCTTGGTCTGTCTAACACCGTTTTTATTGCTTTCCATAATGATTCTAAATCCTTGGTCACTTTCACCCTAAGGGTGGGTTTTACCGGTAGCTTCTTTGCCTTATTTATCTTATTATCGTTTGCTATTTTGGTATTTTGTACCTTATTCGCTTTCTGTTTACCAATTGGTGGGAATTCGGCCGACTTGTTTTGGTTCAACCTTTCCGGAACGTTCGATTTTCCATTTCCCTCTCCCTTTTGGGCCTCTGGACGCTCAGTGACTTGTGCGTAGGACCTAGGGGGGATGACCACCTTCAACTCTCCTATGCGTACGTGGAGATCATAGATATGTCGTGTGGCCAGATTGAGCTCGGAGGCTGCGTGTTTGTTGGCACCAATCATCTCTACTGCCTCAAAGGCTATTTTCTTAGTGCTGAATAAAATTTCAGTCAAGAAATCTTCCATTCCGGCGGACCAATTTTTTCCAATTTTCGTCGCAGCTGTCATATCCGACATATAGGTCCTAATATTACTTAGTGTGGTATTAAACTTATTAAGAGCATCCTCTATATAGTGAAGTCTGGGAGTAGGATTCGGAACTGTTGGATCCTAAGCTTAGGACCTAACCTTTTAGGTCTGTTTGGTGTGTTCACCTCATGTGTTTCGTCTATGTCCATGTCGTGGTCCTTCGGATATGCATTGTCAGTGATTTCGCTGTTACCTCCGCGTAGCCGGAGGGGGGCATTGTAATAGTCATCTTTTTTGATCAGAGTCATGGTCGAGTCAGGTGCAAGCGAGGCTGATCTTTGGCCGTTGTCGTGGTCGTAGGCTGTTCTAGCCGTTGTCATATTAGTGGGGCCACCATATCGCTCGCCCTTGCATGGTAGAGAAGGGAACGGCGGAGCTACGGTCACCGTCCCAACTACCCCTGTGGCATCCGAATCCACTGAGGCGGTAACAATTATGTGGTTTACCAGACCTGACATATTGTGATTTAAGGTTTACTCCTGCATTTTATACCTACTGCCAGATTCTGGGTGCTGAACCCTGTTTCCTCCGGCCCACAGCGAGCTCGACTGTGGGTTGCGTTCCGTTAAATCCAGCCTGGTCGATGTCTAATCAGATCAACTTCTGGCTCCTACGACCGAAGATGCCAA
Source organism: Aphis gossypii (assembly GCF_020184175.1). Taxonomy (NCBI): domain Eukaryota; kingdom Metazoa; phylum Arthropoda; class Insecta; order Hemiptera; family Aphididae; genus Aphis; species Aphis gossypii. Next base: position 71,605 of record NW_026083285.1, read on the forward strand.
CCTCCGGAAGTCCAAGTTTTGAAGACCTCTTAGCGCCGAACAACTTGTTCGGTCGGGCGGGGTCGCCACGTCAAGGCAGGCCTTCATCGACCCCGAGAAGATCGGGACATAGAGTTCCAAAAGTGGACTAGGTCCTACACTCCGCAGATTAGGTATATGAGACAGTGATCGTCCCCCAAAAACCAGAGGCACTTCCCTTTCCTTACGGTCCGGAAAGCATCGCCGAATGAGATCAGCCTAGAACTAGGCCTCTCACCGATTTGGCCCGGAGGGTTTTTACACCCCTCGGGCTTTACCGGGTTTTCATTAGGCTTCCAGTTTAGTGTTGAGATGTATCATTTCTCTTTACCAACCACTGGTAAGGCCTCGGAACTATCCAACCCACTGCTTAATATGGTTTAAGCAACCGCCAGGTGATATACTCCCACCGCAGAGTGACTAGGTTTCCGGAGAATGCTCACCGTTAACTTTCGTCTGATCAGCATTCGATCATTAACCACATCGTCAGATAAATCCGACAGCCACTAAAAATCCGATCCCAGGCGTCCATGCCGAGTTTCCCCGACACTTGGATCCAGACGTCGTTCCCGTAGTACTTATCCTCAATTGTAAGATTGAGCGTCTAAAGTGCGACGTTTCGGCCAGAGGTCCATCGTTGCCTAGAGCTAGGACATTGCCTCCCTTCTATTTACTTTTTACAGATACCAGAGGAATAGAGGTCGGCCCATTACGCCGCGCTCGCGGGTAACGCGGTGGTCGCGACCCCTCATTTGTTATTTTACAATAGAGTGAGTACTCTATTCACCCCGCCCCGCCGGCGTCTACAGGTCCATAGGACCGTGCATCATCCACGCGCCCCAGGCGCACCTAGTGTAAACACGTAGGTCACTGGATGAGTGTCCACGGTACTTTCCCCAAAAGGTAGTTTCCGCAGATCTCTTTCCATCAAAACCGACAACACAGCACCCCAGCATCCCTGATGCCTACTCGTCTCATTGGAGCGAGTCACGGCCGCCGGGAATCGGAGACATCGCCCAGTGGAGTTTATTTCACGATTCCCCGTCACCGAACTTGAGCTACCACCACGCGTCCCAGACAACCTCATCTCTTACGAGCGTGAGTCTACACCTCATCTAATGGGCGACCAGCCACATGACCACGAGAAGCCGAAGCCCCCGTATAAAAAGACGAAACTCCTTCCAGAGCTCCGGCGATCCCACGAGGTGACTCAACTGACATGGCCACGGTCGCCCGCCCACCTCCGCTAGGTCTCTCAGTGCCTTCCTAGTGTCCACAAGCGCTTCACACTCAAACACAACATGTTCTGTCGTGTCTAAGCTTCCACACTGCAGACATTCGTCCGTCTCTGACTTAGAGAAGCGGTGTAGGTAAGCAATGAATCCCCCGTGTCCCGTTAAGAACTGGGATGATTCGTGGTCTACTTCCAGCCAGCTACACTTCAACCTTTCTTTCACTGATGGGAAGTAGCTATATGTGAGTCTACCCTTCTCACTAGCCTCCCACCGTGTTTGCCATTCGGCAATCCCTTCTTCCTCTATAACCCTGACCTGCTCCCTCCCGAGTCCGGTCCTCCTACTCCTAGCCAAACGACCCCATTGTCTCGCGACCAGGTCCAAGGGAAGCACACCGGCGAGAACCGGCAAGGCCTTTGTACTCGTCGTACAGTAAGACCCCGTCACCGCCAGAAGTGCCTTCCTCTGGACACCCAGAAGGAGACGTTTTATCATCCAATCATTAACGGTTTCACCCCACACCGCGGCCCCGTAAACCATTCTAGGCACAAATACACCAAGGTATAATCTGCGCGTCGTCCGGCCACTAAGACCCCAGGTAGAGGCTACTATCCGCCTGATCCTCTGAAACATTGGAGCCACCTTCCCCGCTACTCTCCTTACGTGGTTCCTAAAACTCCACCTATCGTCCAAAGTGACGCCGAGATAATCCATCTCTGTCACTTCCGCCAACCTCTTGCCGTCCATCCTAACTGTGTAAGGTGGAACTAGCCTCCCTTTCAAGCACACGACTTTCGTCTTTGCACTCGAGAAGGAAAGTTTCATTCACCTGCCCAGGCTCCAGCACTTTTCAGCTTTTCCTCTGTCTCTAGTGCGGCCGGCTATCATCAGCAACGCATCATCCGCGTAACCGATGGATAGTTCTCCTTCCGATTCATCAAGGCTCAGTAAAGAGTCCATCAGAATGTTCCAGAGTTCCGGTCCGAATTGAGAGCCTTGGGGACAACCCTTCGACAGTCTATTCTCGCTTCTCCCCGCCGGCACAGTGATGCTGACGTATCGACCGCCCAGATAATTACGGGTCAGTTCACAAATTCTCCTCGTCGCTCCCAACCTCTTCATGTGATGCAATATTGCCGGCCACCAAGCGTTGTCGAACGCCCCGGAAATGTCCAAGAACACCCCGAGAACGTACTTCTCCGATCGGCTTTCGGTCAATTCCTTCATCCTCAATATTGCATCTGTGGTACTTCTATTCGCCCAGAAACCATATTGATTATCGTTCATACTCAGACCGATCTTCTCCCTCAGTCTAAGACAAATAAGATACTCCAGAGCTTTTGACAACCCCGGGAGTAACTTATCGGACTGTATGCCTTGGGGTCTGACTTGTCCTTGTCACGATATTTCAATAGGGGGACCACCACCGCTTTTTCCATCCGCTCGGGAAGCGTGTTTTTCCTCCAACACTCATTGAAAAGAACGGTCACTATCTCCGCCATCACCGGATACGCTACACGAAGGATTCTGGCTGTTATACCATCTTCCCCCGGAGCTTTATCCCTTCCCATTCGCCATATAGCCTTCTTTACCTCCTCTATAGAAAATTCCTCTAGATGGTTGCTTTCCAACTCTTCGCCCCAGTCTATCTCTTCAGATTCACCAAATTCTACCCCAGTTTCCTCACGGATTCTTTTATGTCCTTCGGTTTCACCTTCAATCGAGTCTGGGGGTATTAGCGTTTTCAGCAGTAGATCTAGAGTGTCCACTAGGCCCACTGTGCTCTCACCACCCCCCTTGCGGAGGGTTGCTAAACACCTCGTGAGTCCGTGTTCGCTCCTTCCTTACACCATCTATAGGCGGACCCTCATGGCTTTTCATTACCCTCCTCGGTAGTAAACATTCGCCAGGTTCTCGTCTGCTCTCTTCTCCTTCCTGCGGTATACTTGTTCCTTACTCTCCGGTAGACTTCTTCCAATGCGGCTGTCTTTTCCTCGCTTCCCAAGGCACGAGACTTACCAATTTTCCGTCTTATCCGCTTGACTATACGCCGTTGAGTATCAAGGGTCTCCATAAACCACGAAGGAACGTTAGGTTAGGTTAGGACCTCACGCGGTTTTATCATCGGCATCGACTTTCTACAGGCTTCGCTAAGTGCCTTGGTTAGGTAATCCGCTCTGGAATGTATATCCTGCTCCAGCAATGTGGATTTGCCGTTAAACAGCTTTTCCGCAAGCCTTTGTTGGAAAACATTCCAGTCGGCTTTCCGGACATTGAACCTCTTACTCCACAGTTTTTCTATTTCTCCCTCCTCTATATCTTCGTACCCGAATGTGATTAGTCTGTGATCACTGCTAACCGCGTTTTCATGCACTTTCCATCCACTGATAGAAGCGGCGACTCTCACTGACGCAAGCGTCAGATCAAGTATCGCCGATCCCATGCTAGTTTGGAAGGTCGGTACAGAGCCCTCGTTACAACAGATTATTTCACTCGACATAATTATATCTTCAACCCTCTCGCCTTGTCCGTCTGTATGTGTGTCATTCCAAAGTGTTGATCTCACGTTGAAGTCGCCTCCAATGAGCCAGTCCGCACCCCCCAGATCCCGAATCACCGACTCCAGTCTTTCGACGTGGAAATCGGTATCCTCAGAAAATTGGAAGTACGTACTACCCACATAGAGACTTTTGTCCCCGCTGCGGATCTCCACTATCACCACATGAGTCCCGCTAAACTTCGTTACCAGCGTTGCACCCAGTACCGCCGTCGCTGGTTTCTCACCCGGTGAGTTGACCGTTATGAAACGAAGGGGAAATCTACCAAGACTGGCAAACTTCCCACTTCCCGTCACAAAAGGTTCCTGGATTAACACAACATCTAGACCTCGCTCCCTAATCTCGGACAGCAGGTCATCTGTTGCCAGTTTCCCCCGTCCCAGATTCACCTACCCTACTCTCACACCGACCATTTGAATTTCCGGGCCTCTCGCCGGAAATTCACCTCCCACGTCCGACACTTCGCAGTATCACCCGAGACATGGTCACAGGCCCAACCACTAGCGGCACAACTCGTGCACCGTATTTGGGCTGGACGTGCAACATAGTGCGCAGCATGATGCGAGCAAGCACAAAGCCCGCAGACCACCGACGGCGCCTTCAAGGCTACTCCAGTATACCCGTAGCATTGACACCGCGATAGCCCAACGCACATCGTCTGACCCACAATCTGGCCAGCAACCTCAGGAGTTACCACGCACTCTATATCCCGTCCCTTTCTCGTCACCCTACTTTTGTGCGGGATGAGTTCCAGACTCTTAAACCACCCAGCTGCCAGGGTCACAGAACTTTCATTCTGTTCTTCCAACAAAACGGTGACTTCGTCGTCCTTTACCTCAATCCCGACCCCATGTATAATAATATGAGGATTTCTCTCGCCCGCTTGACGGATGTCGAGCGAAGCGTTTGGAGAAGTTTCCTCCTCTTCTCATTCTCCGGTTCTGCATAAAGCCTGTCCTTTCCCACCTTCTTCAACCTCTTAAACCTTGGGGGCAAACTTTTTCTTTGCTAGCTTGTCCCAGAGATTCTTGATCATCTGAGCCTAAGTCACTTCTAGAATGACCTCACTTTTCGGAGCCCAGCTTAGAACATATACCCATGCTTATTTTCACGGGCCTTCTGTGTCTCCTCGAGAAGCATTCTTACTTCGTTCGGGACGACCCTCTTCTGTATCTTCTTCTTTCTTTCCTTTTTCTTAACTGTCGTCCATTCCTCTGCCTTAGGTTTCGGCTGCTCCAGGAGGGGTCTTACCGGGGGTTCCACCCGTTTTCGCCACCTTTTTAGGCTTTATAGACTGTTTTTCAACAGTCTTTTCAACCACCAAAGGTAGATCTGCCGCTACCATCCCCTCATTCGAGGTAGAGGCCTTGGCAACTGTCTCACCTTCACCAGATGGAACCGGACACTCGCTCGTTTTCATCTTTTCGCTCTTCTTCTTTTCTTTTTCTTTTCCTTTCTCTTTGGCACTTCGCTCACTTTTTCGGCCCTCTCTTTCTCTTTCTCGGCTTGAATCTCTGCGATTATCCTTTCAATCGCGTCACCACCCGTAGTGAAGTTTCCCATGTTCGTTTCCGACACCAAGGATTCTCCCCAACGAGCAGCTCCGGTCATTACCGGGGTTCTATCAGAGACCGTCTGATGAGAATGTTGGTGTCTGGCTTCAATCAACCTTCCCTGGATCATCATTTGAGCATAGACAAGCTCGTCTATAACGTTCATGAATCCGGATCTAGTTTTCTTAAAAGCCTCCTTCCTCGCTTTCGTCATTGACACCTTCGTTTTCATTGCCATGATTAGACGAAGAAGTTCATCTGATAACTCCCTTCCATGGCGACCGAGGATGCAGGTGTAATCCCGCAACTACACGGTGTCCACTATGGACACAGCACCGTAGGTGAATTTATCTATGACCTCACTCTCCTCGTCCTTCTGCCTTTTGTTGGATTTCCTAGGGGTTTCATCCCCAAACAATCCCGTAAAGACGAAAGGCGCTCCCTCTCCTCCTTCTACCAACTGTCCTGATTTCCCTTTTCCGAAACCGTTTAATCCTATTTTTTCCGTTCCACTTTCCGTCCTCCCTACAACACAAATTTTATCAATTGTGTCCATAGAGTTCCCACGAGATCTATAAAGTCCATCATGTCACTGCGCCTCTCTGACATGATAAGGTATTACCCCAGCCCTTCTCAGGGGGGTGGGGGATCCCTATTGGCACGGCATTTTACCCTCCTCCGTGCCAACCTAATTCTCATAGCTAAGTACCTGAGCTTAGGAGGTATCTAGAAGGTCCAACCAAGGACCCTCTTTGTCAATGTATGTCCGCAAGGCAGATCCAATGCAGGACCCCTCAGTTATCTGACATATTCACGTTTACAACGATCTATCAGGCCGAGCGCGTCTGCCCCAACTATCCAAAGTCAGGGCCGCTTTTCACCCCAGACAAATAAATGTTCGGGGTCAACCCCCCTCGGCGACATTTTAATGTAACCGAGGGTTTTCTGACTTTCCCAAGTTAATGGGTAAAGCCATCCTTGAGAAAACTGAGCTATCTCCGGTATTTTTCCCTGGAAGTGTGTAGTAATCCGGCATATTACATTACTATTTAATTACATCATTCCTGTTACCCTGAGCTGATATTAGTTGTTTAGATTTAGAATACTGAATATTAATATATTATATTTAATAATAGATAATTAAATAATTGGATTAAGAACATGGTTTTAATAATCGTTTATATAGATTTTTAAGATTAAAATTATGTATTTAAATAATTGGTCATAGTAAACATGAAATAGAAACTTATAGTCGAATTTCCTGTTTACCATGACACGTACGTATATTTTGGGGACTACGCCCAAATAGTTTAATATAAAAGGGGTTGTGGTAGTATTAAGAATTAGACATAGTTAAGCCTCACTCACGCATAGACCGATGGCGTTGCACTACAAGTGTCTTTCGAAGTTGCAAGTGACATTTCCGGGTCGAAGGCATTTTCAGCTACCTCCGAACCTGGGGCGACCGTTTAAGGTTACTTCCAGTTATGACCAGTCTATTAAAGAAAGGTCCCCAGATAATTTTCTGGTCTAATGCCCAAATTTGGGCACGTCTTTGCAAAGCAAAGCCGTTAATATCGGTGCGAGCCAGCCTCATGGCAAAAGCCATGATATAATCCGTCGGAGAGTGTCCATATATATTCATAGTAATACTTGTTAAGTATCCCGGGCCGGTCTAGGCATCGGTTTCATCCTGAGCCCTTCGGCTCCGCAGCCGGAACGCCATCAAAAACGCAGACCAAAGTCCGCGCTCGAACCCCGAACAAGTCATGTCAAGACCGGGGCTAGGTCGACCGGAGAAAACAGCCCACGCGCGCGGCCGATGGATCAAATGACCTAAGTCAGAAAAATCCTAAGTCGGAGCGTAACGGCTCTCCGATCGGCGACATGAGAAAAACCCAATGCTACGCCCCCATAAGAGGAGCAACGCCGGGTAGAACCCGTCTGCGCAGACATCGACCGCGTAATCGATCGGCGCCCCGGAAGCGTCGACGAAAGGTTAGGAATCTTGTTAATCCATTCATGCGCGTCACTAATTAGATGACGAGGCATTTGGCTTGTTTAGACGACGATGTCGTCACACAGCGTAATCACGGTTGGTAGGGCTTCCGATAGTCGCCGAAACACACACACACACTCACTCTTGTCAAAACTGCGTGTGGGTCGCGATCTACGCTTGCGAACGAGCCCACGAAACTCATACTGCGCAAATTACCGTGACCGAACCGCGCAAAATACCGTTGTGTGCCGTTTACCGTGATTTTTGTCTTCGGCGTGTAAGAGGCATCGGTTGGGGTAGGGTATTGCCACCATCGGCCCACGTCACCTTCTTGGAAGCCCTGCATCATCCTGCTGACACCGTTCAACGCCCAACATTGCTGTCGCCATTACGGTTTTTTTTTCTCTCTTTTATATTTATATTATAGTAGCCTGTATTGTCTTTTTTATTATTTATTAGTGTCAACTTTTGTCACATGTTATTTTTTTTGATTGCTCCTTCGCTGGCCAGCACAATTGTGTGCCCCTATAATTTTTATTACATATTGTGTTATACTTAATAGTAGTCCGTCGATATATATATATATATCACGGCAAACCAAAATTATTAAGCGTTAATTTTATTTCATTATTTTTCTACGAGGAACCTTTTGTTTTGGTACAGTCCACTTACCCTTTTGTTTTCCACCCATACATGGCTAGTTATCAGAATACACCCCACGCGAAACTCGGTGATCAGCCGCGAGACGCTCGCGAGTGGTCGTCTTACCCCGTAGAAGCCAGAAGAGAAGAAGATAAAGCATGACTGCCGGGGTAAACCGACAATCATCATTAACTGCCTACCCGGAGTAAATGAGGAGGTGTTCAAGGTAGAGGAAAGTCATTAAAGGAGTAAAAGAGGGAGGTCGGGACGGGGAGGCCCGAAGGTTGTCGCGGACGTGCCGGGGAGTCTACCCGACGCCTACCCGCGGTCTTGTGTCGTTTTGTGTGTTTAAAGAGTGCCAGTTGGAGAGCGTTCCCTTCAAGACTCGCGTAACAAGTCCTTCAAGGATGCCTCTACC
>NW_026083286.1:0-41863 GCF_020184175.1 Aphis gossypii
CTCAGAACAAACTACAGGTTTCGATCACGAGTAGGTATGTTACTAGTAGCCTCGTGTATGGATCTGAGTCACCAATGCGTTAGTAACCGATTAGTAATTTCAATCACAAAACAGTTTAGTTTTTTTTTAATAGCTCCGTGTGTAGAAGGCCTTATAAGTGGCTGGAACGTAATTATCATCCAACTATCCATAGATTACGGCGACGTTGACGAGGAGCTAAGTAGAATATTGAATTCATTAAAGTTCAACTGCATTTACGTCAAAGGAGAACAGAAAAAACAAGTTCTTATGGAGTATATACCGCACGTATCACTCATCAACATTGAAGACTTGGGCTGCCCTCGATTAGATCAAATATGCGATGACGAAACATTACCTTGCTGTATTTTTCATATGGAGTACAAACCTAAACAATGTACATTTTATAAAGTATTTGCTATAAGAAAATGGTTTGTAAATAATTCTTAAAAATTTAATTGTAAATATATACAATATTTTTATTTATTTATTTTTGTCATGTAATAAACATAATAATATTTTAACATTGGTTTTTTTATTTCACCTAACATTTTCAATATATATATATATATACAAGGTATTTTTACAATATAACAAAAAAATATATATACATGGTATTTTACAAACATGATAATATTTTCAATATACAACTAGACTATACAAATTTATTTACATAGTATTATAATATATATATATATATACAGTATTTAGACATGCATTCCCGTAGAAGCGATCTCATCAAATCTTTTTCTGATTCATGATGCCACTGGCCACTGGTTTGGTCATTCATCGTCCTCACTTTCCCTATAAATCATAAATATTTTAAGTATAATAATTTTTAAATATAATAAAAAACTTACTCTATAGAATAGTGACCGTGAGCCAGTGTATGTATTTTATCATCTAGTACCACTCTTTTGTCATCATAACTGTTATAGGTCAGCTTCATGGTCTTTATCGTTACTAGCTGATGGTTGAATGAACGTATTGATACGTTCTCCTTATACGCCTCCACGCCAGCTTCTCCAAACAAACACTTAACATGATCTTCAAGAGTCATGTGGTTTTTAACCACATGAGGTCTGATACCCTTTGCCTTGATCTGCTCTCTCACCACATCCTCTTCTCCTGTACATATGTTGTACGCGTATGATTTTGCACGTAGTGCACAAAACTCTGTCATTATATGTCCTTTTGCTTCATCAGAGAAAAACCCGGGCACCTTCTTCCTAGCTGTAGTGTAGCACGGATGGATAGGAGGCAAGTCCGCCGTGTCTAATCTATCCATCAAGTTGGGATTCTCAATCAAGTCTTTGTAGAAATCATCGGTATTGATATGATACACTAGTGAATCTAGAAAAAAAAAATAAATGATATATTATATACATGAGATTAGTTTAAGTATATTTACCTGTGTCAGTGTACATTAGCTTGATTTTATCTTTATAATGTTTCTTCATAACGTTGTAATGATAGTCGTACATCAACGTCTTACTTATGTCCAGCACCGCAAATCCTATAAATATATATATATTATAAATGTATGATAAAAATAGAAAAAATATATTTACCTATATAGATAGGTTTGTCAAATTTAATAATTTTGTTCTCCAGGGCGACGGCGTTTAGGTTCTCGTTATAATTTGTACAGTGTTTAAATGTTGTGTTTGTTTTGTTAATCAATTTTGTAATCTTCTCTCACACGACACCAACTCCATTTTCATTTCCTTCCTTTTCGATTGCATAGTCTTCCCTGGAAAAACATATAATATCAGTAAAAATGCTTATAAATAATAATAAAGTGACATACCAAATACAGCGTTATTCATTAATTTAAAAAAATTTTTCTCAAATTCGTTCTTTGCCTTCTTCCGCATCTCTGTGTTTAGCTCGATATATTTAGCCAGCCAATCTGACTGGTTAAATTGAATCACTCTATGTACCTATAAAAAAATAAGAAAAAATGTTAAAAATCTGATTAAAATCATATAAAATATATATTTACTTTTTCAACTATTAAACCATTCTTAATTGCCTGCTGAAGGTTTCTATAGTGTATAACATAATTCTCCTTTTCCTCAAATGTCGCCATCAACTTCCTAACTTTGATCCTCGCGGGATACTGTTCTGAGGTAGGAAAGGCAGGTCGTTGTGTTTATCATGCAGCTCTTTAGGGTAAGACACATCCACCTCATATATACGTCCTATGGGCGATGTATCGTCCAAATCATTCAACCCGTTTAATATAGGTTCAACCAGTTGAACCCACCGTATGGCATGTACTGGGACATTGCCCATCCATACAAGTTGTTACCTATAAAATTAAATAAGTATGAAAAATTAATAAGTTTTGAAAAAAATATACTCACAGTCCTGATAAATTATCCATGATTTCTCTTTAGTATCATCATAGCCCGGGGTCTTAGCATTGTTAGCCTTGGCATACCGCATGCTGGCCTGCACCAATCCACCACGGATACCTAAAAAAAAATACAATATTATTATTATATTCATATTTTATAAATAATATACTGACCATTCTCATACATCAAGAGCATATCGTAATCGTGTAATAACTGGAGCTTTTGACCGGAAACTTCAGCATCGCGTCGAAACTAAGTCCAGGGGCGGTGAAGTAATGGGCTGCGTCCAAGTTGTATGCCCTCATACATACATCGCGAAAGTTTTCAAAGACGTCCGCCAACAGTAAGACGTCGATTTTTAGGTATAAATCACTGTAATCTCCGAGCGTCGTACAACCAAAGTGGTCCCAGACCAACTTCGCGTGCTCGAAATCTTCCTCCTTTATGTCAGTCTCCGTCAACGTACTATAAAAATCTCGCTTCCTCGGTAACCTCGTCTCCTCCAACCTACTCCAACTATCTGTGTACTCGTACGGGTACACCCCTTTACGAGTCACGAGCGGCATATCTCCGGCGACAAAATGTTTAGCGGTTTCTCTAAAGTTCTCCAGTCCGGTGTTACAAGATTTTTGGACAGTGAAGATAAACTTGATGCCATGAATCTAAACGTGTCTATGAAACGCATGCTGAATGTATTTGTTACGTATTTCGAGAAAGATATATATTTCTCCTCGATATTAGGAATAACGTTAATAGCTTGCGTGTCGTGACCCAGTTCTGTTACTATTAGGTGCGCGTCATAATTGGATAAGTTGTGGAAAAATATAGGGACAAATTTTGGTGCTTGAAGCTTGAGGTTGCAGGTATTACATAGAGCTTGTCGGTATTTTCCAGAGAGATGACAATGATCTGCAACCTTATGGTTATCGTATGTAACGGTTGTTTTGCATAAATTACAAGCTGTACATGCATTATGTGACTGCCGTTGTTCATCCGTGTGAAAACTATAGGTTTATTGGTCTTCAATAATTTTTCAATTTTTATCGCCAACTCGGTCACTGTTTCAATAAAATGTTTCGCCACGTCCGTCTTACTCTCGCTTCCTCTGTATATCACTGATTCTGTCGTTATCTCATGCTCCTCCATCAACTCTATCGGTACGTCGTCGCTCGCCTTCACAATGAGTCCATAACTCATCGCCTCGTGCTTCTGTATTATTTTGGTGTTGTCTCCTTTGTCTTCGTCAACATTGTCTCGAAATCCGCATATATAACTATGGGATGTCTCTGTGTTTTCTTCCATGCTTCAAACTCAAGACACTCACCCTCCTTCGGCATCTCCGGAAGAATCGGTTTGTGTGCCCCGCAAATAAGCTTATGTTGGTCCAACGCATCCTGTCCACTCAACTTGTATTTTAAATTTCGGTTGTCGAATGACGTGAAGCACCTTTTACAAAATACAACGCGCCCATCATGTCCTGTTTTCTGCGCACGTATGAGCCGGGAAAAATTAGAAATGTATATGTAATGTGCATTGTCTTCATCCGTAACCAGCATCAGATCGAAGTGGACTGATTTCTCCTCATCTACCACACGCAGCGGGTACACCTCGTATGTGGGAAATTTCTTCGGTGGTTGAAACTTTTTTCCAAGCCGTAAACATTAACGGTCACGTTTGGGTTATTTTTTTCAAATTTTGATATGTCTGACATCGGAGTCGGGAACGAAATACAGTCAAAATTATATTTTCCCTCGTGCTGCCTATAGTTTTCACTAACTCGGTATACCGACGGTCCCGTCACGTGTCTCGCTAGTATTGCCCACTTGAAACATTCCTGATCTACATTTTGTGGATTTATTGTCCCCCGCTTCCTTTCAATAAATTCCGGTAATTGTATATACGATGATCCGCCCATTGGCATATATTTGTAGACCGCCAACAATAGTCCGTCTATCGACTCTAGTGTAAATCCACTTCCGCGTGATTTATATTCTTCCTCCTCCTTCATCAACTTTATATATGCTCTCTCTACAATCGTTCTAATGTCGCTATCTGGATAAATTTCTACCGCCGAGGTCTTGAACGCCCTGTTCTCTGACGAGTTCGGCACGTTGGGGCGGTTGTAAGTCGCCTCGAGCTTAAGGTTAAATTTAATTGCATGTTTTTGTACGTGGGTTTTTAACAAACTGACTAGCTCGGTCATTAGCCCACGTAGAAAGTCTGAATATATTTTTACATTTCTGATGTTTTTAGCATAGTACCAAACTATTTTATGACTCGCGGACGACAAAATTTCATTAAACCGGGAACCTTCACCATATCCATCCGCGTCTTTTTTACCCTAGCAGCCGAGGTGGTGTTGGCGGTCGAAACACGTTTCCCGTTAACGCCCGTAGTATAAGAATCTAAAGAAAAATTGATATATCTTTATAAAAACATTTAACTTGTAATACATATGCCTTTTAAAAATTTAAATAATCCATGACGGATAAAATAAAATCAGCGGGTCTTTTAAAAATCTAATTAATCCCGATAAACTAACCTTTATTCTCAAATTCGTCCATGGCTTGCATACACATCTCGTCTTCGGTTAAAATTTTGATCTACCGGCTGAGCCATCGGGTACAAATATTTGCGGTGCTATCTGGATCTGAGAAGTGGTAGGTGGCGCGAACTGAATCACGCTTACTCGTGCTGGTTGAGCAACAACAGGTGCAGGCTGACGAAGAGCTGGTACGATACCATGAACATTTTTCCGATGTTTGATGAGACTGGTTTTGTAGGTGAATGTTGACTGACATACAGTGCATGGAAAACGAATACCGGTATGAGTTTTTTGGTGGACAACCAAGTTATCTTTACGTGTGAAAAACGAAGGGCACTGTTCGCATTTAAACATATTTAAAATGAAAACGAAAAGAAAAATAATAAAATGTTTATACACTTGTAATACTTTTAAACTCACTAAAATTTTTAAAGACGCGCGTAGACGTGTACAACGGCTTAAAACGTACTGAAGAACTGTTGGCTTTTTTAAAATATATATAAAGACGAATTTAAGTTGGCAGTGGGAATATTGATACTTAATTGATATTACACTGTACGAAGATACGTCCGGCAGAAGGTAATAATATCGGCCATTAATGTGTTTGTCACTTAAATAGGTATTTTAATATCATTAAGTATATCACATCCTGGCGACTCGATCGGTTATTAGTATATCGAATAATTCTAATGATAGGAAATGTATCTTATTGTCAAACACTAATGTCCAGGTGGTGTGTGAATATTTAATTGAATACGGATAATAAACCTATTATTGTCAATACGAGTAAAGTGTCTTTCAATAAATGGCGAGGAAGTCTAAATTTAATAACATTTTTGTATGTTATATTATTTTTCTAAAATTATAAGTGGAGACTATACGTTGTTAGAGTATTTATATATATCGTTCAATGGGCGGCGGCAATAATAATAATGGTTTTTGCAAGGTATTGTGTGATTATTGATATTTATTTGAATAAGGATACCTATTAAAAGTCCATGACATCCTGGCGACACGTGCGATTATTAAGCTATTAGTTTTCATAGCTATTAGTTAATTGAATAAAGGATTTGGCAATAGAGTACTAAGTATGCAGGTGCAAGCTATTAGTTTTCATTTATCGATAATATTATAATATGTACATCTAAGAAATGTCTCTTAACATCAACCGCGAATAATATTTTATAGTACAGTATTCTATGTATATTATTCAGCGTGTATTTAAATATAGCAGTATATTGTTCAATGGGTTAGAGTCGAGGTGGGAAGGTGGTAAAATGATACGCTCATACCCTCCCGTTCGATTCTAACGCAGAATATTATATTTTTAAATATATGATAACTGATAAAAATAAATGATTGATAACATGTGATAACAATTTGATAACTGATAAATGATTGATAATATGTGATAAGCCACGGCTGTAGAGGGTGGGATGTGGGTGAGGGGGTACGTCACGTACGTAGCGGCGGCTTTGGGTGAGGGTGAGGGTGAGGGGGTACGTAGCGGAACGGGAGGCGGCGGCTGCGAGGGTGAGGGGCTCAGGCTCAGGCTCAGGCTCAGGGGCTCAGGCTCCAGAACTGTCCATTTTATACTACTTATACGTATTGCGGGTTGCCTATATTGAGTAATTCATACAAGTTTGGGAGGAGCTGTGTAGTTGTTGCCTATACAGGCCATGCCTATCCTTTTACATGTAAATTTAAGGGGGAGGAGGTTCTATAATCCCCATTTTACACCTACTTATGTTATTTAATAATTTGTTGTAGGTACCTATTTATTTTATTATTATGCAATAGATACATTATATTATCTTAAATTTAAATGTAAATAATACAATATTTTTTATAGAATATAATATGTTAGTTTAGTGTTCTTATAGTAAGTTAAGACTACCACCACAGTGTTGCCAGATTTTAAAATTTGAAGATCGTACGAAACCTTCAATATTATCGTATTTTCGATCAAAAGATAGCAAAAAAATTTGCTCGGACCTACGGTCCTCGCATTTTCTTATCAAAAAAACATACACAACACATATCACAAACAATCTCTTCAATTATTATGTATTTATTAATATTTCACAAATTTAGTGCACTAACTCAAGCCTTAAATGATATAACAAAATACAAATGATGATTGTACATAACAAAAAATACTTATTAATTACTTAATACAAAACAAATTTAAAAATATTAATAACAGAAAATAAATATAACTCTATGTTCAACTCACTTTTAACTTTTAAATTATAGATTAACAAAAGTAATTTCATCGTCATCACTATTATCATCATTATTGCTGTATAAATTGCTGCTTGTCATTAAACTGTACATTTTTTTGTTGGTTCAAATTTACAACAACCAGTTTCTTGCATGTGTGACTAGAATTAAGGAGACCATTCAATGAAAGGGTTTGTAATCTATTACGTGATTTAGTTTTAATAAGGTTTACTTTTGAAAATATACGTTCACATGCAACATTTGATTGAGGCAATGATAAAACTGTAAGTATAAATTTGGAAATGATTTCAAATGGAAACTCATCGTCTTTTTTAAACATTTTAAGTTTTATCCAAAAGTTTTCAACATTAAGTTGTCTGAGATCATTAATTACTTCTGGATCTAAATCAATAATACTTAACTTTCTCCAACCATCATCAATTTCTTGAGTGTTATTATATTTTTTTATTATTACAGGAAATTGTTGAATAAACGGAAGTAATGTAGATGAACGATTGTCACTTAAAACTTGATTAGGATTTAATTGTCCCAATGAATGGAGAATAGGATTTTCAAAGTCAAATCTCATTTTAATTTGTATACAACTAGTTATAAGAAATTTTCGGCACCTCTCTAATATATCCTGTACCATACTTTCATTTGCAATTATATCTGGTTTATTCATCAAAGCCATAACTTGGGATCCTAAATAAATATCTTTTAATGGTAAAAAATAAGCGGAATCTGAAGGATCTATGGAAGTCGGATTATTGCATTTTCTCATATAACTGTATAATAAATCTAAGTACAGTTCTTTCATTTTGTTATAAACTAAACATAACACTGGCCGATCACTTTGAAATAATTTGTTAAGATTTACAAATTTTGGAAGAACCCACTGTAGAAAATTGAAAATATAAAATATTGAAGGATCGTGTAAAGTCTTATAAATTTCTTCCGTAGATTTTAATCTTTGTTCATACCAGTTAGAAGTGAAAAATAACTTTAATGCGTTCCATTGCTCTACTATTCTAGTAACAACCATAAATAACGACAACCAACGCGTTTGTGATGGGCGTAAGATTTGGTGTGGTGAAACGTTGCAAAATTCCTGAAATTCTTTAAATTGACAAATTCGCTTACTACTTGACTTGAAGTAATTGAAAATGTTATGAGCTAAGTCTTCACATACTCTGGGCAACGTTTTACAAGCAGCACTTGCACACAGATGAAGGGAATGGCAAATACATTTTTGTATAAACACTCCTGAAAAAGAAATTTTATTTGGTATTTATTACGATAGAAAATGTATTTGACATATTTACTGTATTTATTTACCTGGCATATGCTTTTGGAATCTAGATGAAACAGAATTCCAAGCCCCCATCATGGCATTACAGCCATCAGCTGCAAATCCTTAAAATAAAAAATAATAATATGAAACAAAAATAATAAAATTAAGATATATTTATTATTACATGAAGCAAAATATACTCCTATGTGGATGCAGCCACAATAGAACCTATAATTTTATAATATGTATATATGTTAAACAATAGTTTTGATACATCATTATTTTTTCAAAAGTTAATACTGTACTATAAAAATAATATTATTTAAATTATCTATCAATAATTTAGGATATGAAAATTAGTAATTAATGATATTATTCTGAAAGTTTATTACTTAAATGAATAGGACCTACTAAAAATAAAATATTTGTTGTGATGTAAAAATGATTTATCTTTTATTTAAATTATCATAGAAGTATAAAATATAGAAAAATTAACATAACTTAATTTACACTATAAAACAACTTTTAATATGAATAATGTAAATAATTTAATATTTGACCTAATTATTTAAAAATGATAATTAAAACATTTTAATTACCTATTATATTGTCCAAAGGAACTCCCGTGTCAATAAATGCCTTAATTACTTCATCAAAAATTTTTTGAGCTGTAGCACCTTCATTTGCACTGTCAGCATCCTTAAAAAGTTGAATCAGTTTGAAAAACTTAGTTTGAAATTTGTTGTTACTTTCTTCAAAATATTTCACACAAATACATAAAGTTTTGAGGCAGCCGATATCAGTACTCTCATCAATAATTATACTGAAACAGGTTGATTTCAGTATATTGATCAAATCTTCGTTATAGTTTTTTCCTATGACATTTACTACAATTGATGTGGCTTTTGTACGACTGAGGTTCATACCATTTGCTATTTTAGAATCTGGAAAGGCTTGTTTGCATACTGCAGTTAAATGGTTCATAAGGTTAAATGACAAATTATGTTCACTTATAAATCCACAGAGAAGTATCTCTGCTCTTCTTGTTTGTTCAATTTCCTTTAATTACTTTGATCATTAACAAAATTACCGATTGATTGTTGTCGCGTTCCAGTTGAACGTACACAGCTCAGATGTTTTTTTGACAACGCATGTTTTTTTAGTACAGACAACTCGGCACACATATCAGACATACAAAGTTTACATTTTGCCATAAATTCGTTGTTATGTACAGCACATAACCAGTTACTAAACTTTGGATCTTTTAACCAATCGTGTCGAAATTTTTGTTTTTTATGTTCTGTCTTTTTTGAGCTCTCTCCTCTCCGACGTTTCGTATTTTCAGGTGTTCTAGCTCTAACTGGATCATCAGGATCGTCATCCGATATAGTAAACATTTTATTACACGCAATTATTACATAAGTTTGTTTGGCTATATTTAGTCTTTACACTAATAATTTTTACTCATGAAGTCATGACTCATGATAAAACAAAATTTACTTTATCTGTTATCATGTTTTAACTGTTAATAATCTAAAATGGTGTGTTGTTTTATCTTCATACTGGAAAATATTTGGAGTTTCTATAAATAGATACATTTTTTTTCATTTCGATAATATATTAAACGTTAAGATCGTATATTTTCCATTCTATCGAAAGGTTTGGTGGGGGATCGTACTGAAGTTAAAATTATCGTATTTTCCGATCCAGATCGTACCATCTGGCAACACTGTACCACCATAATTAGTTTATAATATGTACGAAAAATCCGTACATACGGCTATACGATGTATAGGATACGTATTTAAAAATGTTCATATTTGTTTGAAATTATAATACGGATAAACGTCATCATATAATAACGTCATACGTACGAATATAAATGAAGTACGAAAAACATCCGTATATCCAATGATTCGTATATCTAAGTTTCGTATGGTTGTACAAAATACCAAATCATATTCGTATACGAATAAAATGTGTACGAACGATCTTATGTACGAATAATATTCATATTGCGTACAAAATAGACCCCTAGCTTTTGCTCCGCCGTGTGTCCGGAAAGTTAGCGACCTTTGCCTTGCGATCAACTTTTGTATCTTCTTGTGTCGTGTGACAAGCCGGCTTTGGTGTCCTTCGTGCCGTTTGTTGTGTCCGCATAACCTGAGCCAAGTTCGGTGTATGAAAGTGTATCACCAACTTTCGAGGACGTTTCGTTGGTCGTTGCTGTGTGCGTTCGCCTGGCACTTAACCACTTGGTTAGTATTTAGATACACCTTGCATCAGACCTCACCAGCTGTCAGTGCGGTTATCGTTTTTCGACGCGTTGTCGTCTCGCTCGTGATAACGTCGACTTGCCACCTTGCCACAGTCAAGATTTCGTACAAATCGCCGGACCCCGCCGACAATCAATTCCGTGATAACAGATTATATTATCGTCAGCGCATCGTACGGTCGTATTATTATTATTATTGTCGTTAATTTTGTTTATGAGTTTAATTATTATTTTATTATTTATCGTATATGTGGAGACGTCCACCATTTTATTATTTTATAATTTATTATACTATAATTACTATATTTCTTATATACATCTGTCTTAATTTTTTTATTCGAGCAATCGGTTATAGATCTGGTTTTGATATTAGATATATTATATTATTTTTTTTTTTTATACTATTAACACATCTTATAGTGCAAGCCATCAGGGCTAACTAATTATTAAGAGCCCTCTTGGCGAACACTAATATCGGTGGACACGTGGGTATACATAGAACAATAAAAAAAATAAAAAATCAATTTAACTGGAAAGGATTAAAAAAGACGTTATAGAATACATAAAAATTGCGAATCATGTCAAAAAGGAAAAGTTACAAAAAAAAAGTAAAGCAACCTATGCTAATTACATCAACAAGTTCCGAACCATTTAAAAAATATTTTTAGACATTGTAGATGTTAACCTAACCTAACTTGGGCTGTTAGTCACTACTTTATCAGGAAATACGTATATATTAACATTACAGGATGACTTAACCCGTAACTAGTCACGTCGGGTCATTAAGACCCGATGTCTCTTATCATAAATGCTATTTTTAGATTCAATTTATTTGGAATCAACGGAATCTCCCGTAATCTATTTTTTCTTCTTTATCTATCATGTGGAATGTTAAATTTACCATGTATTGATTTTGATATCAGTTAAGTCATTAATTTTACCTGAGACGACCGTTTGTGCACTTCAGATATAAGACGAGTGATCCGACACGACTATTAGTGTACCGTGGATATTAGACATGTGACGGCGTGACTGCGAGACGTGATTGTTTATTTACGTTACTAAATATATTTTCATTTCATTATTTTATTGTAAGTACTTAACAGTTTAATTATTATTATTATTATAAATGCATATATATATATAAATATATACATGATTAATTATAATTTATAATACGAGTATGGTTATATAAATACAAAATAATATTTGTTTTTTAGAATTTTAGATTATGGCTAAGTTTTTCACGGATAGAGAGTTAGAAGCAGAACTTTTAAGACAAGAAGAAGAAGAGCCATTGTCTGATGATGACGAAGATTATGTTGAGGAAAGTGAGCATGATACTGAATTAGATTTAGGCGTGTCTTCAGATGATGAAGTGAACGATATAAGTGAATGTGAATCTAAAAGTTTTTATTTTAGTAATATTCATATAATAAGTTATACTTATTAAAAGTTAAGACAAGCGGAGTAGTGGACAAACATTTTGCGGGGTAACCCCGTACCACTCCACTCCACGCAGCTAAACTTTAAATACGTATAACTCATAAACTACTCACCCTAAATTCGATTTTTATGTATTGAATTACTCAGAAAATTATTCTGCTTTGGAATATGAAATTAAAAATTTATGTTGTCATTCAAAAAAGTAAAAAACTTAAAAATTATAAGGATAAAAAATATTTAAAAATATAATTTTTTTATAAAAATGTTGTTTTTTAACAATTTGAAACTACGTAAAAAAATATTTTCAAAAACATGAATACTTTTGGAAATGATGAGTGTTGTTTGATAAAAAAATCACCCAGTATATATATATTGAAAATACGAACAAATTACAAGAGAGTTATGGATGCCCAAAATACGGATATTATAGAAATGACTGCTTTTATTGGTTTATTATTGATGTCTGGCATTTATAGAGCTGCCCATTTGAATATTGAAGAATTATGGGATAAAGATGGACCTTCTATTTTTTCATTAGTAATGTCATATAGACTTTTTTCATTTTTATATCGTTGCATTTGATTTGACGACATAAATAGCAGAGATGAAAGAAAAAACTGACAAACATGCAGCTGTTCGTGTAATACTCGATTTATTTGTGAAAAAAATTGAGCTTGCGTATACACCAGCCGAAAACACAACAATAGATGAGCAATTAATTCCATTTAGGGGTAGGTGGTGCCCTTTTCGGCAGTACTTACCAAACAAGCCCAAAAGGTACAGAATAAAAGTATTTGCGTTAGTAGACAGTAGGACCTTTTATCTGTTTAAATTCGAAGTATATGCTGGAACTCAGAACGATGGTCCTTTCAAAAAAGCTAACACACTGTTGTATTATATGTATGAATATTTTATAAGAGATGTTAGTACGTAAGAAATAAGTTAAGAAAAACTATAGATAATAAGTAAAACAGTAAAATTCAATAAGTTAAGCAATACTTAATTATTCACACAAATAGGTTAAAATAACAATTGTGCAATTCAGTATCCGTAAACTTTATATTACAGTTAGCATAGTAAGCAAGATATAATAATAAGAAATGTAAATAAATTTGTTTAATATTTACTAATCGGGTTAAAATAACAATTACATAATAATCATAGTGTCATAGTGTCTATAAACTGTAAATTTAACGTAGTAATAGAAAAATGTAGAAAAATCGATAGTAATTCGATTGTAAGTGTAGTATATAAGTGAGATGGCTAAGACAGCAAGGGAGTCAGTGGTGGTGATCGTGTGACTCGATCACCACCGGACGTCGTGTTCAAACTTCAAATAAAGTACTTTACGTTATTTTGTGTTTAACTTTATTTTGGTATACGTCCGAGTAATCGCGTATACGACAACACCTTTTGATATTGTTCAACATTTTGTCAATCCAATAAAAGGTAGTGGAAGAAATCTCACCACCGATAACTGGTACACAATACCAGTAGTATACCTTTGGCGAAATGGTTATTAGAGAATAAAATTACACTAACTGGAACGTTGCGCAAAAACAAAAGAGAAATTCCACCTGAATTTCTCCCTTATAGGAAAAAAGAGCTTTATTCTAGTATTTTCGGATTTACAAAGGAAATATCAATGGTTTCATATGTACCAGAAAAATCAAGGTCTGTCGTATTATCTCCTCCACTATGCATAATGATAATTAATATGAAGACTCTGGTGCAAAAAAAAAACCAGAAATCATAACTTTCTACTACTCAACTAAGAGTGGAGTAGATACATGTGATCAGCTTTGCAGCAATTACAATGTTGGTCAAAGAACCAAAAGGTGACCATTGGCTATATTTAATTATCTTATTAACGTTTCTGCTCTAAATTCTCATATTATTTTCAAAAAAGTACACGAAAGAAAAAATTAAAAAGAAGAATATTTTTGAAAAATCTAGCCAAAAGTCTTACACTTGATCATATAATTTGAAGAGGAAATAATCTTCACATTTTACGTAGTCTTCGACAAAAAATATGAATATATTTGGAAATCTAGGAATCAATAAGACAGATTAAAGTAACTGATGAAGTCGACCATTCAAGGGATTCTAAAAAACGTAAGAGGTTTATATTTGTCCGTGCATAAAAGACAATAAATACAGTGATATTTGTAAGGTATGTAAACAAAATATTTGTAAAATATTTTCGGCTACTGTTTGTTTGCAACGTGAAGAAAATATTTAAATTTTACAAACAAATTTTATTTAATTAAATTTTACATTTATACTTGATCTAAATGAGATAAAAAAAACAGAAAGCATTTTTTTTTATGTTATTTCATTATTTTATAAAGATTAGTTTTATGAATAAATATTGTTTCAATTATTATTTTTTTTTCAATAAACCACAAGTGAAGTAAAGGATTTATGATATAAAGTTGTTTTTTATTAATAAATTAGTCTGAAATTCGAAAATATCATCATCAGGTAAGAAATAAAAAGAAACCGGTCAATATGACCCGAAGTGATTGTCTGTGTACCTATTTTCAGGTGACTAGTTACGGGTTTACTAAATATTCAATGAGGATAGCATTACCAAATCACCAGGCTAATACTATTGGCGAAGCATTTGTAACAAATTTCGTATGTACACACGGCATACAACAAACCATATTAACTGATCAGGGCACTGATTTTTTAAGTAAAATATTCACCAAAGTATGCAAATTATTACAAATAAATAAAATAAATACTAGCCCATTTCACTCACAAACAAACGGTAGTCTAGAAAGATCACATAGGACGCTAACAGATCGTTCCCCCGGTGGTGAGCTTGTCCGCGACCGCTTATTCGTCCAATTCCGAAGGGAATGGCTTATTTCGCGGCTATCCTGCATATCTGCAGGACTTTCTCCTATGCGCAACCTGGGGACGCGCCCAGTGGCATGCCCATGCCTAACCGGGAGGTTAGGTTACCTAACCTAACCTAACCTAACGATTACGATTTATCCTCAAACGATTATAAATATTTGTTATCATTAAAAAGTATACTTGTAAGTCGTAGATACTTGAAAATTTCACCAGTTATTATTTGGAATGGCATTTTCTTTACATGATTTAATTTTCAAAATATTTCTTTTTTTTTTTAATAGGCATTTGAAATATTAATTTTTGTTTAGTTTTTTTTTTTTTATAATATCGATACAATTTTTTTGCCGAATCAATAACTCGAAATTTAAGTACACAATTCCTCATAATTTAGCCTTATAGTGATTCAAAAATTATAATAATAATTAGCACAATATATTTTTATTAGCTTATTTTATTAGTTCAAATATTGACAAAACTTCGTCAAAATCATGAATATTTTCAAATTATTTTGTAGGTATACGTAATTCATAAACAATTTTGTATAAGTAGCCAATTGTTGAAAATTGAATACAATATTTTCCATAAATTTGGCTTACAATAATTTTAAAAGAACTTAAATGTTGGTGTATTCAGGCCATTAAAACATATTAAACTACTTTTTTCACCAACCACTGGTAATTATATCCTAGGTTGACAAATCATCTTTGTTCAGAATCGTTTTTCGTATACAATGACACCTATCATTTGATTGATTTAAATTTAATACATCAATTTTTTATAGTGATTTACTGTACAGCAGAGGGTTAGCCACTTGACTACTTTTTTTTAGATAATATAGTATATAACTTTTAAACTTTTAAATATTTTAGGGTGCAGTAAAAAGGGGTAGAAAACCCCGTGTTCACGAAAATTTAATTTTTGAGGCATTTGTAAAGAGAAAACATGAAATTATAAATGAACACTGTTATGGGCTATGAGATATCTATAAGATATCTACGAGATATCAAGGCTAAGTTAGTATGACCATGCCTCATGTCGAGGGTAATGCGGATCCTACTATGACCATGACACGTGTCGGGATAGTAAGCGCACCAATAATTATAGTGCACTAATGATGCATTGAGATGTTATTGTACATTCTCAAATTCGTATCCGAATTTGCAACAACTACAAGGACACCTGGTTTCACCCAGAAGGCGGCAACTCGACGTAAACAAGAGACCACCACAATATATAAGGGAGCCCGAAGACCAGCAATGGCAGATGTACCAAAGCTATCAACAACTGAGCACTTTCACAACACTCAGTCACTTATTTTGTTTGTTACATGTATTTAATTTATAAAGACATTATTTGTTATTAAGTTTAACTTTCATTCAAATTAACCATTTGGATTCAAATCTGATACTGGCACGCAACACGTACGTGATATTATAATATCAAATGATAAGTAGGTATATATTGTATTCGTACAGGGTAGTTGTCAGAAAATGATAAGAATGTTTAACCACGTATTATACCGATGAACCAGCAGTGATACCAACGTGAACAAAAATCATCGCAATAATACTTACAGTCGACATCACTGATGATAACATTTTTAGAATATAATATTTAATATTTTTTTGGCACTATACCTTAGAATAAAACTATGTATTATGTAATAAATAATACAATTTTTAATACATTTAAAAATTGAAGACCCCAGTGCAATAACTAGTTACGTCCATTTTTAAAAATTATTCAGGAAATGAAAAAAACAATCTATAAAATTGGAAACTTAACCAAAAATTAAAAACGTAAAATTATTTTTTTTGTAAGAACAAGGTACATCACTCAAACCCATTTCCAATGGTTTACGTTTTATATCATGATACTATTTATAAATAACTAAAAAATTATGATAATTATATTTATAATGATTGCAATACCAATTTTGTTTTTTGGACGTAACTGGTTATTACAGCCAACAAATTATTTTATTGTAGTCAATAAGTACTCTATTATAAAATATTATTATGTATTATTGAATAATAATCATATTATTAATTTTTTAATGATAAATTGATGTTTTTATTTAAAATATAGATTTTAATGTTATCAAGTTATTTTTTAAATAAATAGTTCACTAGAAATTATGTCATTAGAATAATATAAGCACCCTATTATGTTATAAATTTACTCCCCTTTAATGTACCTAGTATAGGTACCTACAAAATGGCAAAATAAGTACTAGTAAAGTTAAAAGTTGCATTGCTTTATTAGGAAATAAAATGTTGAAAAAATATTTATAGTTACATAGTTATCATTTGGTCACTATACAACTAAAACTTTTAACAATAGGTTTGTAAATTACTATAAACATAACAGAATAAAATTTAAAAAAAAAAAAATAAGTATTAAAAGTGACTTTTTGTCGAGTATAACATTATAAAAATATTAAATAACATTTATATTATTTTAGTTAATAATAAAAAAGAATCTCTTGATCAGTCTTAAAATATTGATATAATCCATTAAGTTACTAGAAAACTAAAACTTTTAGAAATATTATTATAAACATAAAAAAATACTATTAAAAAAATATATATATATTAATAGTGAATAAATTGTGGTACATATTTGAAAAGGTCTTGAACGTCCCTTAGGTTATCTGGTTTTATAGGCAATATTTGTTATAAAGTTTTGTGTTGGATCTGGTAAATCAAGTGTAACTGAAGTTTTTCTAACAGTTATATGGTTTCTTGTTAAATTAGTATTTACTGCTTTACTGACTAATAATCCTTCTAATGAATAAAACATACATCTGTACAACATCACCAGCTGGGCTGTGGTAGAGCATATTCTACTGATAATCATAAGACAACACCTCACAATTTTTATTACTGGAAATCCCTATGTAGAAATTATAGTATAATATAGAGTAAAATAAGTTTTTATTGCTGGAAATTTCCTATGTAGAAATCATAGTGACCTTTTCATAGTTAATCATAAATATAACCAGTGTATAATTATTTGAGTAAACAAGATTTAGTCTATTGCCAGTCACTGAAGCGTCAAAGTGATATTAAGTATTATAAAAATAAATTCTGTTGACATTTATAATTTCTGTTTTAATTAAAAAATTGAATGTATACATCATGGCTTTTAACGGTGTTAATGAGCTTTTGGATCATGATTACTTACAAAGTAGTTTTACTCCTCAATTCTATATTATATTGATAATACATTTATATATATTAATTTAACTACGTGTTTAATTACTTAACCACTAATATAATTAACTATATTTATAAATTAAAATAAATTAATAATTTTGTATTCCTAATTTTACTAATTATATTTTCCGTTTAATATATAGTGCAAAATTATACCAATCATGAAGTGATTGAGATTGGAGCGACCGGTGGTATACTATTAAAAAAAATATCATAAAAGGTCATATTCAATCATGGAAAAAATTAATTATTTTACAGACAATATTCAGTTTTGGCCAGTGGGTGAACAGCCATAATCATATAGTTTGGTACCAGGTGTTCATCAACATCAATATATTATTAGAGACAACCTTGGATTTCTTTACTTTAAAAGTAAAAAAACAGAAGAAAAATTGTAAGTAATAATATCTTTTATTCTATTTTTCAAACTATTTTGTATTATCATTTGAAATTCAGAGTTAAATTAATAAATTATAAAACACTAATAATATAATAGTTACAATTTGAACTTAATTATGTAGTATACAAATCTTTTAATTTAGGTACTTAAAATGTGAAGAAATCACAAATAAATGCTCAGCAACTGGATCAATTTCTTCTTATACAAATAATAAATATTTTCAACTGCGGAGGTTACATAACCATGAAGTGCGATCATCAAATATAGAAATGAGGAAACTCCGAAGTTCAATTAGACATCAATGTGTTCAACAAATTGCTCGGCCATACTCAGCACGATCTTTATACGTAGAAGCAATTGTTAGGTAACTTTAAAAATAAAATATACTTTAAAATAACTATCATATACCTATACAAAATAAATGTTTAATACAACAGCCATCCCGAAGGAGCTGAAAATTATACATTTTTGCAAGCAGCTAAAAGGATGCGGCAAATACGAAGATTAGTGTTCCCTCCAACACCGAAGAATCTGCAACATTTTAATAATTTATTACAAATGGATAGTAATAAACATTTCACTATGTCGTTTCAAAAACAGCCAAATTTGTAAGTATTTTCACAACAATACCTAATACAATATAACAATTACCTACCCCATTGGTACATAATATACAAGTTAGATTTTGGTAGCATAAGTGTACTAAACTTGTTTTAATACAAAATAATAATTTAATCATAGTCCCGATTTCTTATTTGTTACATCATACTCTTAGTTAATAACTGTAGACACACACAAACTTTAATTTATTGGGTTACATACCCAAGATTTTATCAAGGTCCACTCATAGTTGATGTTTTATTTATCGGTGTACTATTCTGTAACAAACATCGTATTGAGTCAATTCAAAACGAATTACATAATGTAAGTTATCTAGTGTGATTGGAGAAATAATAGAAAACTTGCTAAAATATTCATTTGTAGGTTACAATATCTGGGTGTGACGGAACTTTTAAGACAGTTCCCAAAACATTGGATAATGACTGCTATCAATTGTTCACCTTTCAAGTGATTCATAGAAATGCTGTAAGTAATAAATTGTACATCACATAATAAATCATCTTGTTTTTAACATTTTAGGTAAATACTTAAATAATTAATATTAATAAAATTTTAGCTATTTATGGTTTTAGAGTTTTCCAATGGTATATGCATACTTACAGGTAAAACTGAGGAAATATATGTAGGTTTATTTAAATATGTCCGTAATGTTTTACCACTACAGTACGATAAATTGACTATAATCACGGATCTTGAACTTGGACTAATTAATGCAATTCGATTAGTATTTTCAAAAATTAGCCATCAAGAATGTTATTTCCATTATTGTCAAGTAAAAATTAACATAATAAGTTCCTACACAAATTATTAAAAATGTATTTTGAATGTATTGTCTCAAGTCAATTTTACGGCACCTGAGAAGTAAAGAATCAGGAATGTACAATTTGGTAAAAGCCACTCCTATTGTTGCCAGAATTTTTAGAATGATACTCACCACATTTTAATTATTTCATGAACATATTAAAATAAAGCAGCTTAACCATAACTTTTACAGGTACTTGCTCTGCCGTATTTACCACCTAATTCAAATAATAATAGGATTCCCAGCATGTTAGATGGCTTCAATTCTATTATCATGTATATTGTACAACATACTGAGATAGCTGAGTATTTCCATGATTTAATGTACCAGTATGTATTTGGATATTGGTTTGTAAGAATGCGACCAGAAGCCTTCACTATATTTGACAAGGATATTAGAACCAATAACTATGTGGAGAGCTATCACGCAGCTCTTTTACGGTTTATTAAACCTCACCCCAAAATATGGGAGTTCCTGGGTATAATTTAATTTATAAAAAAAAAAAACGTTTGTGTTGGTTTGTGCAAGTTTTTGTAGTATTATAGATACACGTGATATGCATGTATAGTTATGTTTTAATTACAATGTGGGAAAGAATTTTTTTTTTAGTGGCTTCAAGATCTTTGAAGCAATGTACAAAACTTCTCTATTATTGTTTTTCCTCTTATTTGTTGTTCATCTAAATAAATAAATGTGTAGGTTACTTATCTATGTGTGAGTGTTCATATATGTAATTGTATAAGTAAGAAGTAAAAAAATTAAAATTAAACTTACAATTCTTTATTTTTAAATATTTAAGGCCAGATAAGATTTCTAGAAAACCAATACAACTTGGAATTCAAACAAGTCTCTCAAAACTTGAATGTAAATAACATATTAAGTCAACATATATTTAGGAACAATTAAAAAAAAATTATTTATTTTTTTAGATCCGTTCTTGTAATTCTTCAAGAGGTAGAATTAGGAATAGAAATACTAGTGAAATTAAACGGTTCATGCAAGACTTAATAGAGAATGATGCTCCTGATCGCATTTTAACGTTTTTAAGAAAGGCAGGTCATCAGGTTAATGGTTACATAGCCCAACAAATTGGCCCATATCCTGGTAATAAAAATGTTCTAGTAATTACTTAACTTCATACATTTATCATTATATTTTTCAGATAAACAAGAATTGCTACTCCATGAAGCTAACAATTCACCAATTATAATTATAAATTGATATCAATTTTTATTTTATCAACTTTTTTTAAACCTAATTAACGAGTCATACTATTATTAATTGACATGAATTATTATTTTACTAACTTTTTTTAAACTTAATTAATGTGACAAATTTTAAAATTATCCTACCAAACGTAAACCGTGATTTTTATTTATATCTCAGATAGCAATTTTATGTTCTTAAAATGTCTTAGTTATGTTAAAAAAATAACCTTATAATTTCTATAATATTCCAGATAGGTTCTAAGCACCTTTTTTAATGTTTCTATAACATTTTCTTAGAGTTTTTTGGCCGCAAAAATGTTGTTCTACTAACATTATAAAATAATTATCTCTATAACGTTAAACTAAACTTTTTTTGTTATTGTTATAACATTTCCAGGTGGTTCTAATTGTCTTTTTTAATGTTTAAAAAATATTTTCTTAAAATGTTTTGGCTTTTGAAATGTTGTTATATTAACGTTTTAAGATTATTATTACAACGTTAATCCAAATATATATTATATCCTATATTTAGATTTTTATATTTCAAAAACTAATACAGACTATCTTTTTATTAGGTATTTTCAAAAACTATTTTTTAAAACTGTTTTGTATTATTAAGTTAGTAGTTGGTACTTGAGTGAACAGTATCTAATGAATTTGTAGTCCTATAACCTATTAATACCTACCTATGTAACCAGCAAATCAATAATTTACTATTATTACATTTAATATTTTACTTATTTAAAAACCTTTTTAGAAAATTTAACATGGTATGTAGAAATAAACCATATTATTAATTATATTGATATGTACAGCATCCTAGTTTCAAGTAAATATAAATGTAAAAAGTAGAAGTTAACACAGTTTTGTGCAACTAGAGAAAAGGATTGGTAGCAACTTGGCAGGCTTTGATAAAAACTAAATAACTTTGATCACTGTTTATCTCTTAAGCCATTTTTTGAATAAAAATCTAAGTAGAACTGCCTTTGTCTACTATTACATAATAATAATAATAATACATAATGAGAATACAAATTTATATTTTGGATTGTTTTTATTAGCTGCTTGAAGTCTGTAAGGAGCATGTGAGAGCCATATTCCCAATGATTCATCTATTTCTTTGTCAGTGTGTGTCTTATACTTTATATGTAATCTTAATGCATCTGAAATAAACATTTTATTTGAAATCACTAATAACTCATATGTGAAATTAAAATTATATTGACAAAGCAGAATTCACGGGAACACATAGTTTTTTCACCGAAATGTAAATTATAAATAATTAAGTAATTAAGTTTCTTCCATTTCTTATGCATACCATAATATTTAAGCCCTATTTCATGAACAATTAAATTATAGCTAATATACCAATAATATGATTATAATATGAAATATTTTTGAGCAATTGATATAAGACAAAAATTTAAATTAATTTAACCAAATGTTTCCAGTTTTAATTGAATATTATGCAAGTAATTTATAATTATAGTAGCAGTGCATATTTTTAATATAAATTATGCTTACCAATAATCAAACGATAGAAGAACAGATTTGAAAATGATTTTTTTTGTTTAAAACCATATAAAGAATAATTTACCAGAAATGTATCATCAAACATACGAGCCATAATTCTTCTAACACTGTTTCTTATATCTTTCTTACCGACAAATAAAGATATTTTACTAACCTAGTTGAATAATAAAAAATAATAATAATGAAGTAAATTTTTAAACGTAGCAATGATCTCTTATTTTAAAATATTAAATAATTACCAAAGATTTTCTTAAATCTTTATCCTGGATTTTGTTATCCAATACTAACAAGTCATCAGAAGTTTTTATAGGGAAGAGTGATTTTATATCCACATCGTCAGATAGAATTGAAGATGTTGATGCATTGGTCATCATTTTTTCAATATTTTCATTAATTGAATGCCATAAAACTTTTAATGCTTGAATTTCATACTTCAAGAAAGAGAATGATGTAAGTGATATGTTATGAAAATCTGTAAAACATTAAATTATTTGAATGTATTAAATTAATCTTTATGATTTTTAGTTATTAAATAGGTATAGAAATATAAATGTTTTATAACATACAATATCTAGACAATATTTATTTATTTATTTATTTATTTATAACGATTAACGCTAATCGGCTTTTATACAGAGTACTTACATACAAAATAATAACAAATTTAAATAACAATATTAAAATAGTAAGACATAATAACAGTATTAAAAATAGTAAGATAGCAAAAACCAATAATATAGTGAAACAAAAATAAAGTGCCCGGCACGAAATTGTCACAAATTATATAAATTGTATACACGCATCAGTCTAGGGAGTGGTGCATTGGCAGCAAAGTTGGACCGATCAGTTTGTAGGTAGAACGTGCCCTGGTATCGAGTGTTGCTAGGAACATGGATATTAAGTTTCTCTAATAATCGAGGTGCATCAATTTTCCCATTTAATAGCCCGGAAATAAATCGGTAACTATGTGACTGACGTCTAACTGATAATGACTCGAGACATAAAATATAATTTATTGGTTGATAGTCATGGGGTGGGTGAGAAATGTTTAGGCAGTACCCAGCATTATTCAAAAACCTGTTCTGCACTCTATCAAGTCTAAGTATATCACCAACGATATACGGATACCAGACAATAGAACCATACTCTAGTACCGAGCGTACTAGCGCACAATAGAGCACTGAGAGACATTTTGGAGAATTGAAACTCGCAGAATGTCGTCTAATAAAACCAAGTATGCGCACAGCTTTGCCTACTATGTGATCAATGTGAGGACAAAAATCTAAAGATGGGACAAAAAGGAAACCTAAGTCAATAATTTTGTCAACACGATCCAGGTGTAGACCATTTAGAGAATAGTCAAACATTATAATATTTCTAGTACGATAGAATGACATAACTTTGCATTTGGTAATATTAAAGGAGAGCCCAACAATGTCGCACCAGATTGTTAGTTTTACCAGAATTCTTTGAAGTATTTGACAGTCTTCCGTGGACGACACTGTGTGGAATATCTTAGCATCATCTGCAAATAACAGGACCCTCGCTGGAGAAATTACCGAGCAAATAGAGTTAATAAATATATTAAATAGCAGGGGGCCAAGATGACTACCTTGGGGAACACCTGATAAAACTTTAAATGATTTAGATTTCATACCAAATAATTTAACAAATTGAACTCGATCAGACAGGTAAGATCACAACCAGGTTAGGAGTGGGTCACCAATTCCTAACCGATCCAAGACATATATCAGTGTATTATGATCAATCGAGTCGAAAGCTTTTGAGAAGTCTGTGTAAACAACGTCAACTTGCCGCCTAGCTGAAAAAGCAACATGTACAAAAGATACAAAATCAATTGGATTGGTAGATGTTGACCAACCAGGAAAAAATCCGTGTTGGTCAACCGAGATGGTTGACAAGAGTGGAAGTTGGATACGCTTCAGAACAATCGATTCAAACATTTTGCCTAAGAATGGTAGACCAGAAATAGGCCGATAGTTAGTGACATCAGTAGGGTCCCCCGATTTTAGAATAGGTGTAACACGGCTACATTTCCAAACGGAGGGGAAGATTCCTTCTGCTAGAGATTTGTTAAATATCGCACAGATCGGCAAAATGAGATGGTTTCTACAACGATACAAAAAGATGGCTGAAATACCATCAGGTCCGGAACCCCGAGTAGTAGCAAGTGATTCAAAAGCAGCAGACACCTCGTCAGGGGTAATTGTTATTGAGGATGGGAGAAACGAAAATTGCTTTGTAGTTATCAAGTTCAACTGAGCATCAGATATCACCCTAGGTTTAACATAAACCGAGAAAAAATAAGAAGCGAATAGATCAGAAACTTGATCACCGGAGGCACTTATGCTATCGAGATGAACTTTCTCCGGAATATTCTGACTACCTTGAGCCTTACGGGCATAGTCCCAAAACGAGCGTGGATTGTTACACAACTGCTCTTGCATTTTACACGTATAGGATCTGTACAGCTTTTTTGAAACAAATTTACATTGAGAACGTAAAAGAGAGAAACAACGGTAATTATTAAATCCACCAAATGTTTTAAAAATTTTATGGACTTGTTTCTTTTTGACCAAAAGATCCTTGAGGCTCTTAGTTACCCAGGGTGGAAAGGATGAGTTACGAAAAGTGAGCAAAGGTACACAGTGATCAATGACATGCAGAAGTGAGTTCTGTAAGAACTTAGCTGACTGCTCTGTCGTTAACGACGATAAATGATGAGCCCAGTTAATATTGCGTAAATCATCGTTTGCCTTAACGTAGTTACCATGTTTGAAATCGTGAAAAGAATGACTATTATTAAGGACAGGGATATCTAAGGGACATGTGCAGGATATAGTAAGCGCTGGATGATGCATATCACAAGGTAAGAGAGGCTCAGATGATTCCTCAACTTTGACAAATTTGTTATTTGTAAAAACTAAGTCAAGGAAAGAGTTAGATATATTAGGGACATTATTTTTTTGTTCAAAGTGAAGGGCTTCGTATTGATCACCGATCTGACGAACTTTATCAGTAACAGAACCATCATATTCAAGGCCAGAGTCCCTATTAGACCATCTAATATTAGGTAAATTAAAATCACCACATACAATACCAAAATCAAATTGATAGGATTCCCATACATGATCCATTGCATCGCTATGGTTCTTATATCTAGACACATCAGAACAAGGAGGCAAATAAATGCCTGCTAAGAGTACAGAAGCACCCCCAGGGAGGGAAATGCGTACAAATACTAAGTTCTAGTAAACTTCTTCCTTTCCTAACAAAATCAGATGTTATGCAGGAATTTAGTTCTAAAATGGATTTAGATAATTCATTAATTTGTTTAGCCCGAATATGTGTACTTAGTGGATCCTTATTAACCCGAAGCATTAACAATTTCTTCATTACACTGATATTAACAAGGTGTAAATAATCAAGGCTAAATGAAATAACAGCATCAACTTTGCTAAATCTGAAATTGTATTATTCAAATGAAAATCTTCATCCGAAGGATTAACATAAGAAATATGATCTCTACCAGAAGAGTTAACTCGTGTATAAGGGAAACAAACTCTATGGTCTAAGTATTCTTCTTCAATTTTACAGCGAGTACAAGAAGAAAACCCACTATGCCCTTTGACTTTTATAATAAAACTTTTAGCAGGAGAATCACAACAAAAAACATTAATTTTAACAGAATTTACCATTATGCCATTAGTTGAAAGTTCAGTAGCTTCTGAAACAAAATCTAACAGAAAATCATTGCTACAATGTGGTTTTTCTGTGCCATAATAAAGACCTACTAAAAATACATTTTTTGGCAATGGAGACTCAATTTCAATGTAAGCTAAAATCGGCCAAAACTGATTGCTACTGCTTTTCGAAATTGGTTATCCGTCTATACCTACTGCAATTTTAACTTCAAAAACATTTACAGGTAAATTCAATTTAATGCCATTAGCTAATCAAAAATGATGATAGAGTCCTGGTTCAACTTTGCGAATGTGTTTAGAAGCACTAGAAGGTGTTTGAAAGTCCTAGTCAGCAGGTAGATTGTTAAAACAATTATGTTTCTTAAGTCCTTTCAATAAACCATTATACCTATTACCTATAATAACAAAAATAAAGTTGTATATCACCTGTTATAGACGTAGGTACTACTTGTCTTGTATTCGTGCAATTAGCAATAGCTAATAAAGACAATGTTTCCACCTAAAAATAAATCAAAATACTAAGTCACGGCAATGGTGACGGAACACATAATGATAAAAGTAAAACGTACTTGTCTTCAATATCGGCGAATGGCGTCAATGGCGATAATCAATATCAAAAAAGACCATCAAAAAAATCAAAAAAAAGATACGAAAGTACACGTAGTTATATAGTATACGATGTAAAATAAAAATGGCGAGACGTAAATCAATACAATACGAGAGTACGAGACACGAGTTATCGACAATCAACGTATGTCTGTACCGCCGTATAGCACGCAGAAAACAAAAAGTACGCAGGGACAGGCAACATTTATTTAGTCGCAACTCACTAGTCACATTGTCGCTGGACGCGGTTGACACGGAGACGCGGTTTAACGGTTAAATAAAGAAAGACAACTGTAAGTCTGTAAATCACAAACGGACAAAATAATCACGTGATCCCGAAATTGCTCGCGGCTGCCAGGCTGCCAACAGTCAGCGGCAGAGAATTCAGTAAAACGTGCGGGTTAAAACTATTAAATCTTTAAGTGTGTAACTCAACACTATGATCCATAATATTATAATAATATAACATTATTGAAAGAAAAATTAGTTTTCGATAATTATTATTAATATTAAAGTATCTATTGTGTAAAATTAAATATTTAATACTTCTTGAGTTTATGTACTTATACCTTCACAACCACGTACCACTATGGCACAATATATGTTTATGCACGAACGAATAATAAACCATTTATCGTAATCATAATGCATAATAACTATATAAACATAATATGAAAACTATATTTGGTAAAAATTAATAAAACAATTTATTCTTACCTTATGTGGAAGTGGAACAGTTTTTCTGATTTTTTCATTTTCCATTATAATTAAAATTGTTTTATTTTCGAAAAAACCTTTCGAATTGTTGTAGAAAATTTAATCATTATAGTTAAAGTTAATACATACATATTAGGTAATAATTTATATAATTATGAATAATGAAAGCACAAACACGAACATGATTAGTTATTATTATTTTATCAATATCACGAAAAAGTGAATTATGATTGTCAATACTGTAGTAAACCGACGTTTTTAGTATAAAAACTTGGTTTAAAGTCCAGTGGCCTAGATCAATATCACGCCACCGAGTCGGACCACTGATGCCGTTTCCTGATTGGATTAGACACATCACGCCACTTCATAGACGTAGATCATCCGATTCTCCATCACGGCATGTTCCATATAAATATGAGTCCTCATCATAGATATAATTAGAGTTAGTTAAGAGTCAGTTAGACTAAGTCAGTGTTGTCACTTGCTCTCCGGTAGCTAAGTACTTGTGCTTACGCTAACGAAAGCCTTTTCATTTATTGTTTTAACAAGTTAATAAACGTATCAATTATCTTATTAATCTATTGTTAACTTATATATCTCATCTCTCCAACCTACGACGGAACGTGCAATCGTCGTAAAAGAAGCGTGCAGCAAGCCAGCAACCATCACTGGTTACTACAATACTTAGTTAAATGTATTACTGTTGGTTCTTAAACACAGAATACAGATCACAGTTTAATAGACCATATTCAATTAATACAATAATAATACAATAATAATAAACCATAGATTTGTATTATAAAAAAAAAAAAATATATACTAGTGATCCTACCTAGTGCCTACGTTTTTAAGAAAGCCTTAATATAAAAACTTAAACGGAAGTAGGAATGTCTCTTTTGAAAATTACGATTTCCCGATAGAACTATCCATCACTAACCGTAGTATAGTATGAATATAAGCATAAGGCATAATTTTATAAGTTCCTTCTTTATAGAACTTAAAATCTTTATTTGGTCTAAAACTACGCGCGGGATCGTTATTATAGAAATTAATTTGTCCGATACCCGATGACTCAATAGTCATACATTTAAACATTTTATAGCATACATTTTGACACTTAATGTCTCTAAATTATATATTATGTTCTATCGATATGGTTGTGATTGTGAATTTTTTCGTTATTAATTATTATATGTCGAATTATTTTTATATATATTTTTAAAAATGTTTACTATTAATAATTATTTTATATATTAAAAATTGTAATGCTATTTTAATTTTACTTTAGTATACTGATGTGTTTTTTTATAAAAGGAGTTAACTCCGTATGAAATAAATAAATATAATAGTGCTTATACAAAATTGTTTATGAATTATACCTACAAAATAATTTGCAAATATTTATGATTTTGACGAATTGTTGTCAATATTTGAACTTCAAATGCTAATAAAATAAAATTGTACATAATATGACGTATTCTTATAATTTTTGAATCAGTATAAGGCTAACTTATGAGGAACTTTGTATTAAATGTTCAAATATTTTGACTTAGCCAAAAATTTTTTATCGATATTTATAAACAAAATCTAATATTTCAAATGCCTATTAAAATCCTTAAAATGAGAGAAATATTTAGAAAATTAAATTTTTTTAAGAATATGCCAATTTAAAGAACTTGTAAAATTTTCATGTATTTACGACTTATATATTATGAACAGGTAATAACAAATATTGAAAATCGTTATTGTTACGCAATTTCGTAAAAATTTGAAACTCAAATGCACTTAAAATTTTCCTATACTGATTCTTTGAGTTTTCTCTATAGCTACTTGAAGGGAAACATACGGAAAACTTAGTGTTGAATTTTTTAATCTTAAATATAAACACAAAATTTTTTATGATTTTTCAACTACAAAATTACTTGCAGTTTCGACATATTTCAAAAATTAGAACTATAAGCACTTATAAAAAGAAATTGAGACAAACGATTTTTGATTTTTTTTACTATACAATAAGAACAACTCATAAGGAATCTTGTATTAAATTTTTAAGTTTTTTTGGTCATCCAAAGTTTTATTATTGACACTACCAAAAAAAAAAAATTCTCAGAAAAGTCGAAAATTTCAGTTATCTATAATAGCTCAAAAAAAATCAAAATATTTTGAAAATTTAACTGTGTATAGATAACACTAGTATAAATATTTGATGAAAATTTCAAGTATTTACATTGATTAGTTTTTGAGTTATATCTATATAAAAATTCAATTTTGTCGAAAACTGGTTTAGCATAAAAATTTCCGTTTTCCCGATTTTTTTTTTGAAAACTACTGGAAAATTTTTACTTTTGACCTCTATAATGCACCAAGGATATTCACTTTGCTATAGGAAACCACCTCTGATGTTTGAAATTAAAATATTATTTCCACAAGTTAAGCTTTACATACATACACAAAAAAAAAAACATCATTGTAAAATCAATACATTCATCACTTAGTTCAGAATCTAAAAACACCCGCTCTCTGTTTTATTTTAAGGAATCTATAAATATAATTTAAATATAAATATCTATAAATAGTATTCGATAACCAAAATAAACATTTATTTTTACAAACATAAATGTTTATAATAATTATGTGATATAAGGCATATTATATCTCTTTTCTATGTAATGGGCCTTCATGAATTTAATTAATAATTTAAAATAAAAAATAAAATGCCTTCACACAAAAGTTGTTCGTTTTGGAGTTGCACAAATAACAGCGGACGAAATCGATGTTTAAGTTTTCATAAATTTCCATCAGATGATAATTAGTAAGTGTATAGTTATTCTAATTACTTAGGTACTATAGTCAGTGGCGTAACAAAAAATTTTGGCCCCCCCCCCCCCGCAAAAATAAAAAAATGGGCACCCTAATATATTGTTGTATCAAATATAACACTTAAACCAAAGGCTCCAAATTACTGTGAGCCCCCCACAACGCGTGGTCTCCGGACCCTCAGTTACGCCACTGACTATAGTCAAATATCTATAAGGAGATTTTTTGGCCATTTCAAGGAGGTATCACAGATTGTACCTATACAAATACAATTATATAACCTGTGGTAGTTCATTAAGATTTTTATAATTGTATACATGTCATACTTTCATAGAAATAATTGGTCAAAAATATTATTTATTCTGTAACCAGAAATATGAATAATTAGAATAAATAATTTATTAAAACAATAAATTATGAGTGTATCAGATACCTAATTGAATTGTAAAAAAATACATTTTAAAAACACATTGCATTTTTTAAATACCTCTAATGGCTACATGGCATAATTACATGATTTAGTTAACAGAAAACCAAGTTAGGTTAATTAGGTTAAGTTAGTTAAAAATTTATTTTGAAATATTATTACTTTAGTTGCATACTATGGCTTGATCAGTGTAAAAACCAAAAAATAATAAATGAATATTATAATTATGGAAAGCAAAAAATACAAAATTATACCATTTGTTCAGAACATTTTCAAAAGGAAGATTATTGTAATTATACAAGTGGAGTTCGGTAATATTGCTTTGATTTAAAAAAATTTTTTAAAAAAATTCTTACTTATTTGATTAAAATTAGGAAAATTTTAAACAAATGAGCAATGCCTGTGTTAACATCGTGGTAACCGCCAGATATGAATAAATCAACTACTGATACTACTGCAGCATCACCTGAAAAATCATTAGTTGGTAAAGAAATTCAAATGTTAAAAAAATAAATATACATATGTGATTTATTACTTTTTTACTTAATTTAATTTTCAACAATTCAATACAATATTAATTTACATTAGATTACAGTGAAACAAATAGACCTTGAAAGTCTCTCAAATGCAAAAATTGACCACACTCAAAATCAATTTGAGAGGAAAGCATCTGGGTGGAGCCCTCGAAACCCAAATCCTAATGATAATAGTAGTAAAATTTATTAATTTAACTTCAATACTAATAATTTTAACTATTATAATAGCTTGTACAATATTTTACTTTACAGGTAGAGAACTTTTTAAAATTTCAATAAATAAAAAATGTAATAAATGAACATTTATGCCACACTCTTTAAACTTTGACAAAAATTCTATGAAACCAGAAGATTTACTTGAATGTAAGTTTCCTCTTAATTACTTTTTTTTACTTTAGAAATGTTCTGTTTGAGAATTTAGTATCAATTCAAAAAATATTTTTAAATAAATAATTTTAATTAATTAATTTATATTGAATAACAAAAAAAAAAAAAAATCATCATTAACTTATTTGGTTATCTACAGTGGTCAAATAAATAATCACATAACAATTTTGATTTGATTTAAAAAAATAAACAATGGATCAATATATTTTATAAGATAGTTGAATCAAATAAACTTCATTGTTTGCTTACAGGTAACTTATTATCAGATACTCAAAATAATTCAGAACTTCAAAAAAAAATAACCAAATTAAAAACAAAGATACGAGTTTACCAAAAAATTATTCACACTAAAAATAAACAAATACACAATTTAAAAACAAAAAATAGTGACAAAACTAAAATTATGGTAGAAAAGACAAATAATAATTTTTGTTAAAAACACAGATGAGACTAATGAGTTTAAAAAAAAATCATGGCGTTTTAAAGAGGATGAAAAAAAGTTTGCTTTGAGTTTATATTATAATTCTCCTAAATGCTACACATTCATGAGAAAGTTTTTATGTTAACCTACAGTAAGATCACTTAGGCGATGGCTCCAAAATTTAAATGTAGCTTGTGGCATAAATGAAAACATTTTAGAAGTGCTTAAATTTAAATTATCATCTTCACCACTATCAGATAGAGCTGTGTCAATAGTTTTTGATGAAATGTCAATAAAACAATTTATATCCTACAATTCCCAAAACGATATGTTTTCGGGTTATGAAGATTTTGGCAATTTGGCAAATTTGATTGATTCAAAAAGTATTTTACAGTGTAATCAAGCCTTAGTTATAATGTTAAAAGGTATAAAACATTCATGGAAACAAGTAATTGGTTACTTTCTTTCAAATGGACCTATACTAGGAGTAAAACTTAAAACTATTATATCAAGTACAATTTACAAAATACATTCAATAAATCTTATTCCAAAAGTCATTATTTGCGACCAAGGAACAAATAATCAACAATTAAGAAAACTACTCGGCGTGACAAAAATGAACCATGGATAATTTATGAAGATAATAAAATATTCTTTATGTACGATACACCTCACCTTTTAAAATCGGTTAGAAATAATTTTAAAAAGTATGACTTCAAGCATCAAAACGAAATATACTCATGAATAGATATTATAGCTTTTTATAATCTTGATGAAGATAAACTGCCAAGACTAGCCCCAAAGCTTAAATAAATACATATCAAGTTGCCTCCATTTTCTCCAATGCGTGTATGTTTGGCAACACAGACTTTTAGTCACACTATAAGCTCTGCAATCTTAACACTTGTATCAAATAATCAACTTTGTTCCAAAGCAGTCTATACTGCAAAATTTATCAAGCTGTTAGATAATTTATTTGATGTGTTTAACAGTGTCTCATTTGATGAATGCAAAGTATTTTGCAGACCTCTATCTGAAAATACAATCCATTGGAAATTATTAAATGAAGCATTACAATTTTTTAATGATTTGGAAATAAAAAATGCAATGAATAAACAACCTCCGTGCATCACAGGATGGATTGCAAATATAATATGTTTAAAACATTTATATCAAGATTTACGTGAAAATTTTAATTTTGAGTACCTTTTAGTAAGACGCTTAACTCAAGATTGCCTTGAAAGTTTGTTTTCGGTGATTCGTGCAAAAGGAGGTAATAACATCACACCAGACTCCTCCAAGTTTCATTCTGCAATATGAATGTGCATTGCTCAACAACTTCTTATGCCTCCCGTTATTGGAAATTGTGAGGTTGATGCATGTGCATTTTTAATTAGCTGTGCTGATTTATTTAAAAATAAAAAAAAGTTTAAATTTGAATTTCAACAAAAAGAAGTAAATATTTCTTCACCTGATGATATAGATTCCAGGTTTGATGATAATTTAAGTGACATGAACATCAAAGTTATACAGTTGGGTATTCATGAAGAAAATGCTATAGCTTACATAGCTGGTTGGGCCTGTTCAAAATTAAGCCACACAGAATGTGTAAATGAACTGGCTACAAAGGATAAAGACCAATTAATAACGATGAAAAACAATTTATAACTATGAAAGAATACGAAGAATGTAACTTACTTTTACCACTTCCGGGCACTTCAAAATTTGTTGAAAAAATAATTTGTCTTTTCAATAATAATATAGAAAATTTATTGATAGACAACAAACATGGTATAAAGAGTAGAATGTTGGCTAAAATTGATTGTTACATAAAAATATGTCCCAACATTTGTCAAAATTGTAGATTTTTATTTATTGATAAAATTTTGAATGTAACTATCAATTCTTTTATAAAAAAATGTAATAATACACCAACTTTTAAACAAGTGAAAAGTAAAAAATTAAAAAAAATAATGCATTTATAACAATGTAAATACCGAGGTAAGTACCTATTTTACTTGTATAGTTGTATTTGTATGAAATAGGTATGAATACTTTTTGTAAATAAATTTATTGTATATTATTTTATTATATTTATAATAACTGTTAAAATGTTGAGCATAAAAATATTATGTAATATGTATTTAGTATTTTATAGCTGATCAAATTTTTCTATTACCTATATAGTTAAATATTACAAATTAGTAATTACAATCCTAGAGTGCATTAGTTACTTTATCAGGGGGCATACTTATGTCACGATTTTTGACACTAGTCCCGTATTGTCATTTATAGTATTTGATAATACTCATTTTTCATCGCGTAGGTATACTAAAAGATAAAAATAAATGCAGTCGCTGGTCAGCAGTGGGTATTTACGCGTTAAAATTCCATATTATAAACGCTGTTGACGTTATCACAAAATATACTTATTAAGCTATTATTAAGCTACTCAGTAACTACTTATTATAGACTTACAGATTTTCAAAAGTCATCGCTCAGAATATTTTATATATACAATAATTTTATAATATTATTTATTTCAAATTTAACTCGTTCATGATAATTTACAGACAACAGGAAGTGACCCACACGACAACAATCTATATAATAACAAAGCTACCTAATTATAACTGCTTATTCTTTTTTTTTTTAATACATTTTTAATTTAACATTATCATAATGTTTTTAGAAAACTGCAATTAAAATAATATGAATTTAACTAACTGAAAACATTTAACAAATATTCTCAAAATAATGTTACTTTACATTGATTACTAAATATCATATTAATGTTTTGGTGTAGTTCTAAATTAAATATTAGAAAAAAAACAAAATCGTGATATTAGAAAAATGTTTAAAAAATGATATTACTATTTTAAACTCAATAAAACATTATAAGAAAGTTAAAATTATAATATTTGAAATTTAATCTAATTGTAATGTTATTGAAACGCCAATATTATGAAATTGCTATCTGGGATAGGTATGCACATTTTTTGCAATACTTAGTTTATATATTTTCTATTTTAAATATGTGAAAACAATTTATTTAATTATTTATTACTTATTTAATTGAGAA
This sequence comes from Aphis gossypii, assembly GCF_020184175.1. Classification (NCBI taxonomy): domain Eukaryota; kingdom Metazoa; phylum Arthropoda; class Insecta; order Hemiptera; family Aphididae; genus Aphis; species Aphis gossypii. The sequence goes on from NW_026083286.1 coordinate 35,533, forward strand.
TTTAATATATTATATTAAATCAAGGCTGGGCATTAACGAATTAAAAGCTAAAATTAAGTTAATTAACTCGTTACTTTTTTTGAAATTAACTTATAACTTAATAAGTGTTAACTTCAAGTTAATTTTATCCAAAATTATTTAAATTAAGATAATTTTAGTACCAAACAATAATGCAAATTTTTGAATAGTATTTAGAAAATTATTATATTTATAATATATATTATTATATATATTATTAATATATTATTATTTTTAGAAAAGTAGGTTTTTTGATAGCTAGTTAATACTTTGATGATCATTTAAAATTTCCCCAGTTATTTTCTTGTGCATTAAGAAAAACTATCTAATTAACACTATTATGTGTCTGCAATTTTTTATTTTGAAAATTAGAAAATTTTAACTTTAAATTAAGTTACTTATTTTTAAAAGTTGACGTTTAACTTAACGAGGTAACGAAAAAAATATGAGTAACTTTTAACTTAACGAGTTGAAAAAAACGTTAACTTGCCCAGTCTTGTATTAAATTACTGTAAATTATACTCGACCAAAAATTCTAATACATTTAAGTACTTGAATACTTTTAATAAGTAATTAATAATTCTTATTATAATATTATAAGTGAATAAGTGGTCTGTACAATAAACATGGTCTAAAATAACAACCAAGTTGTACTAATATACCTAATATCTAATTTTGTTGTTAAGTAATATTAGTAGTATACTTACGCTCACATAGTCACCCATCATGACAAAAATATTTATTTTGTCATTATAGTCGCATCGTTCATTCGCTCCATTAATGATGACAAAATTCACGTTGCCTAATGCCTTGGTAAGCTTAGCAGATTATGTGCCATAATGGCATAATATTTAATATGGCTATGTCGATTGTTATTATTATATTATTTTATTTTAAGGTATTTAATCGTGGTTAGTACCACACAAACCCATTTTAATTTTACAAGGTTGGCAACACCATCGTTGTTGTATAACCATAATATTTAACCGCCGGGTAACCACTCTTATCATTTTTCTGACAACTACCATCTCTCGATAAGTCATAAGTACCAAAAGTGCCCTAACCGGGAAACCGGCCTAACCTAAAACCATGGCGACGTGCTATATCGGAATACTGAATAGTAATAAAAAAAGCTTTACCTTCTATTGTTCATACTCAATATTTTTTTTTTAAATTGATGATATAAAACCTTTATACGAAACCGTTAACCTTAATATACTTTACAAAAGCATAATGAAAGTTAAAAGCTATGCATATATATACCTCAAATTTTTAAATACAAAATTGTGAAAAAAGATATTATTTATAATTTAGTAATAGTAGTAACTAACTGAATAAGAGCAAAATGTATTGACTACCTAACTGTTGCAACGTGCTCTGATACTTATATATAAATTACTATATAGTATATACCATAGCTAATGATAACCTTAACATTGGGGGTATAACAAACATTTCTATAAATACGATGAGGGTACAACTAATGTTCTTAAAGTGAGCAGATGATCAAGTACAGATTTCCTTAAATATAAACTTTAACATAAACATAATGGTCATCAACAGCGGAGCGACGTGAGAACGCCGGCACAATGTTTACATTGTCAAAGACAGATTATCGCACGTACGCTTGCCATCCGGTTGAATAAATAGATATACAATTACCACCCGGTAGAATATTATAGTCATATAATTGACGTACGGTATCGCGTGGATGACGCAATGCATGGGTAGAAGTGGATGCAGGTGTAGATGACCAACAAGGACCTGAAGGTACCGCGGGAGTCCCTGGATGATATATAAGGGGGCCCAGATTAGGCACATTTCAAACGTGATCCATCAGTTAAAGCAAGCCCCTTCACGTCACCCAGATCAATAGTTTTGTCATTTGGACTTCGAATATTTTTCACAGTTTAATTTATTAAATCATTTAGACTTAGAATATTTTTCAATAAAAAAAAACACTGAGATAATATTTCAACAGTCTTCATTTTTTACAACAACCCATCCAATACTACATAATTCTACTGCTTGTACGTGGCACGTTACAAATTTGGCGCAGTCGGTAGGATTCTTTTAAATAAGGATTCTTTAGTCGAACAATTTTATTTTTTCGGACTTAGACAATTTTTTCCTTTCGAAAATTAAAATACATCGACTTCAAAAAATTCACGGAGGCAAATTCAGCAACGAATCACTATTGGAGGGAACACTTGATCACTGTCAACTTCAGCGACTCCAAAGAAAAAAAAATCAACTCATAACACCACGGCACAGCAAGTAGAAAGAATGGACTGTAACGGAATTTATAACACGTTGTTTGTATACGTTATAAATTAAGTACGTTTATTTAAATAATAATAATAAAGATACAAATAATAATAATAATTGTTAATTTTACAGTATTTTCTTTTTCGTAATATTTATATAGTCATTTTTAGACTTACATTGAATTAATTGATACAGATATAATTATACATACATATGAACGTTATAATAAATGGTAACACACTGACCCAGCGGCATTAACACAGGCAGACTGTATTCCAACTGGAGACAGGGTTATAAGACACTGTTTACGGAGGCGTTAATACGGTCTTACCGTATTCCAACCGTATACAAGTGGACACGACAATACAAACAAATATATAATAATAATAGGACTTAACATATATATGAACGTTTTAATAAATAGTAACACACTGACCCAGCGGCGTTAACACAGGCGGACTGTATTCCAACTGGAGGCAGGGTTATAAGACACTGTTTACGGAGGCGTTAATACGGTCTTACAGTATTCCAGCCGTATACAGGTGGACACGACAATACAAACAAATATATAATAACAATATGACTTACGGTCACCAACTCACGCAGCGGCATTAATACGGACGTACCGTATTCCTACTGCAGGAGATGGTGTCAGACTGTTGTGTTTCCTCCTTCCGTCCTCCTTGGTCGGACTCCTGGGCAGTGGACGTATTCTGGGCGGCGGGCGGTATCCGGTTGTCAGGCGTTTGGCAGAACGAATCACTGAATGGTCGGCACACGACTGTCTCCGCGGTAGCGTCAGTTTGTCGTCACGAGGATGATACGAGTGTAGCGGCGTTAATACGAACGTATCGTATTCCGACTACACTCGGGAATATCAGTCCTCGTCCCGGCGTCTTCGGCTCGGCGGATGAATTTCAATTTTTTCGGCCGAGCCCGGGGGCTACTTATGCCATGCGACCTCGATCATAACATTACAGAATACTGTTTGTGCGTAACGTGTTTTTCATGTATTTCACCTTCCAATTTTCAGTGTTTCGCGAGTTAAATTACCGTCGGTAATTTAACTAGTGTTCAAAAAGTAATTACGATATAAGTATCTTGAATACTTATATTTAAATTTATTACATGTTTACCGGCCACACTCACATTGTTAGCATGGTTCTCACCAACGCGCTCTGTTGGTAGTGTGTGTGTGCGCCGATGACTGTCGATGGTACGACAGCCTCGCCACTATCGACTAGTAGCACGCCCGCTATATTCAGGAAGTAACGATGTCTCGTTACAGGACGCATCAACTCAAACCATCTTTGTGTAAGAAAAAATTTTTAAAATGTAGAATAATTTTAAACGTCTAACTCTGGTTGCGTCTCCTTTGGAATTAAAAACTCCATCGTATAAGTTAATTTTAATTGTGAAGGTGTATATATATATTTCCCGTAAAACATTAAATAAAATAAATAATTGAAATAAAAATTAAATAAGCAAGAATTAAATAAAAAAAAAAGCAACGATTAAATAATTTTAAAATTCTAATATTACACTTAGATATTTTACGCATTCAAAAAAAAAAAAAAAAATAATAATAGTAATATAATAATTTTTTTTTTATTATTATTTTTAAATAAAATAAAATAAAATATAGGGACATAAATAATTTTTCAGGAAAAAATTAATAAATTTAAAATCTTAAGAAATAAAAATATTTTATTCTTTTAAAAAATAAAACAAAGTAACATAAATAATTTTTCGAAAAATAATAAATTAAAAATCTTAAAAAATAAAAAAATAATTTAGAAGTCTTAAAATAAAATTTTATTTTATTTTTTTAATAAAATACCTATAATAGTAGAAAAATAAATTTTTAATAAATATAAAAAAGCGAGAAGAATATAAAAGGAGAAGAAAAAATTATTTTAAATTACTTTAGAATTTTTTAAATACGGAAATTAAATTATTTTATTAAAATTAAATATTTTTACAAGAAAATTATTTTTTTTTATGCTGAAAACTTATTTAAGATAAATATCTTAAGAATAGTATAAAATAAAATTTTATTTTAAAAATAATACAAAAAAAAAAAGAGAATATATTATTAAATAAAAAAAAAGAATTACAATTAAGGGGAAATATTTTATTTAGAAAGAATTATACGTGAGGAATACGGAAATACATATTTATTAAATAAAAAAAGGATTATTAGTGAATTATACGTCAAGGAACACGCGAGAAACAAAATTATTTTGTGAATTAAAGAGAATATTAATTGAGAATTTTATTGAAGGCAGTTAAGACCTTATTTATTGAATTATTGGGAAGGCAAGTAATAAGTCTTTATATATTAAATTATTTTAGGCTGAAAAAGTGCCACATATTTTAAAAGTTGATGAAAGGAATTATTTTGGGGCGGATTTGAACCATATATATTGTGAATTAAATAAGTATTGAATTTTATTGGGCCGAGAAGAGCCGTATTTAGCGATTTTAATAATCGGGGATTTTATAAGGCAGAAATAAGTCGTGTTATAATTGAGAAATAATTGTGAATTTTATAGGCGAGGAAGTCCTATCGTGTAAAAAATTACTTGACGTATATTGTGAATTTTAGAGAGGATAAGAAAAAAATTCTAAGTAAAAAAAAAAATAATAATAATAATAGAAATAATTGGGGGAATAAAATAAAATTACGGAAAATTTTATAATAAAATAATATTGATAAATATTATTTAGAGAAATTAATGTTAAACTAATAATTGAGAAAAATAATAAGTTGCGTAAAACAAATAATAATTGAGAAAAAATAATAAATAATTTATTTTAATAAATAAAACATATTTAATTTAAGTTATAATAAATGAATATAAAAATAAATTTATGAATAAGGAGGAAGAATAAAATAGTTATAGTGAAAACGAAAGTAACAGTTCGGAAGAGGAAACTGATAAAACAAATACAACCGAAATTCAAGTAGAGTTAAATAAAAATATTGAAGTAGATAAATTATTAGAACTAAGTATAAATACGAAAAAGGAAAGCGACTCTACACAGGGAATTAATAAGGAAAAACCAAAAGAGAAAAGTTTGTTAGATACTACTGTTAGAGAAGACTCGAATACAGGAGTAGAACAAAGATTAATAGGGTTACGTAGTACACCAAATTTAGTCCATTCAGAATTAGGACCAGTGAAAAGGAAGCAAAGAACAAAAATGTCTAGTGTGGGCGGCACCGTTTTCGGCCAAAATGCACCTTTCCCTTTTCGGCCAGTTCACTTTTCGGCCATTCTGAAAGGGCGGCACCGTTTTCGGCCAAAATGCACCTTTCCCTTTTCGGCCAGTACACTATTTTGGTCACCAATGAAATATTCTTTACGCGTTTTATTTTTGTTAAACTACCAAAACACTACTTTTTTAATGGAATGTATAAAATAATAATAATATATATATATATATATATATAAAAAAAAAAAAAAAATATTTAATTATTTTGCATGTCTAAGTACTTTATTATATATGCGGCAGCAGACACAATGATACATATATGTACACAGATAGAAACACACTGAAATATAGTGAACAATAAATATCAATCGACTAGATATCATCGAGAATAAGATATAATACAATATAATATAGATAAAAGTAATAATAATAATAATAATAATAAAGACATCAATAATTATTATATACTCGTCAACATTGCTAATTATTAATTTACAGTTTATATATTGAATTAAGTAAAAAAAAATATAAAAATAAATGTTATAATATTATTATTAATTTACACTATAAATCTAAAATTACTGGGATATTTGAATTTTTTTATAATAAAATTATAACTCATACATTTATTAATTTATCATTTACATGGATAGAAACACACTGAAATATAATTGAACAATGATATTGATCGACCAGATATCGACAAGAATAAGATACCTATAATACAATATAATAAAGATAAAAGTAATAATAATGACGTCAATAATTATTATACCTATACGGCGAGTACGCATCAACAATTGTCAATAATTAATTTTTAATTTAT